>NC_034414.1:33106182-33185081 GCF_002078875.1 Numida meleagris | reverse complement strand
GGAGAGGAGAGGAGAGGAGAGGAGAGGAGAGGAGAGGAGAGGAGAGATTCTGTATTTTCTGGTCATCGCAACATCAAAGTCAAGAGTGCAGCTAAGTTCGGATTCTGGTCAGTACTCTGTATCACTGATTTTTGGACTCATTTCTGGACTTTCCATCATAAATGTTAGCATCAATATTCTTTATTTAGTGGTTTGAAAGCCAGGTGAAGATACTGTATATACTTTTGGGTTACTACTTCAATTGCTCAATTAGACCCTTGAAATAAAGTCAGCAACATTTACATCTTAAAACAGTAACCCATATAGATTAAGGGAACAAATCAGCTTAGAATAGCATAAAAGCTGTTCCTTATCTAACCACAGTGGATGTGCACTGAAAGTATTATATTAAAATAAAAATGTCTCATCATCTCCTATGGGAAGCATAGGATCAAAGGTCCTGCAATTTCTTATATATATGGTACTATCATTAATATGACCTAACTGCCACCACTGTTCCATACTTCATGTACGCTTCCTGTCTGCCCATCTGTTTGTATTTATGTTGTCCTACTTACCTTCAGAATAATTTTAGAACTGCAATGGATTGAGGGGAAAGGACCCCTGGACAAAAGGTAATTTTGCTGAATTATAAATGTGAATAATAGAATTGTATATGCTGTAGATTGTTCATATAGGTCTGCTTCTTCCATAATTTCCTTCTCCTGAAGTTGCAGCTTATGTATGTCAAGTTTCTGAGCCAGTAGAACAAGATGCTCGCTGTAGGTTGGGTTTTGTTGCTATTTTTCTTACATCTGATGTACCAGAGAATCAAACAAAAGAGAAGGGTGATGTAGACATAATAAATTAGTAGAAAAGCGTAAGATTCCACATGAAGAAAATAAGAACTTTTGCCAAGTACTCATTTCACTGAGTTTCAGAAGGAAAATTGGAGACAGAGGTGTAGTACTTCCCCAGTTTCTCCAAGCACATTAAACCCTATGATCGGAAACTCTGTTCCCAGGCAGCATCTAGTGTGCTGAGATTTTTGTGCCTTCCCAGTCTCATATCTTGTTCCTTGTCCTCCTGGCCTTGGTTGTCTCTCTTCCTCCTCCTGGTAGACAAATGAGGTCTGGCTGCGAAGAAACATCCCTGCATGGAGCTGCAGAATGACCTCTCTCCCCTTCACTGCTCTTCTCTCAAACAGCCATGCTGCATTAGATCAGAATCCAAGCAGATATTTGTTATCTTAGGCTCATTAAGTTTTCTTCACTGCTGAGAAAACCTGAGATTTGCCTGTGAAAAAAATCAGTATACTGATTTCTGTATAACTGAACTGAGTTTGTCTGGGATTGGAGTTCATTTTCTTTAGAGCAGCTGAAATGGTGCTGTGTTTTGGATGTGTGACCAAAACGGTGTTGATAAAACCCATGTTTCAGCTATGGCTGAGCAGAGATTTCAGCAAGTAGACTAGGGGTGCACAAGAAGTATGGAAGGGGACGCAGCCAGGACAGCTGGCCTCAGCTGACCCAACTTCAGTTGAAACTGAGTAAAAGTACAAAGAAGGCAGTACTTAGTTGCTTTTTGAAACTACATTAAATCTGAGTGTCTTTGGAGAAATTTAAAATCTAGTTACTAAGAATGCAGAAAACAAAGAGTTTTGACAGACAGAAATGTGCAGAAGACATTCAAGTTAAAAACCTGAGTCAAAAGTAATATTTGTTTTAAACTGTACTTCAGAGAGGAAACTGTAGCAGCTGCTTTATAATATCAACTATTTTGTTTCAGTCAGAGTGAAAAACAATTTCTAGCTATGCCCATAGCAACAGAGCAGGTATTTGATTTAATTAAATATTAATCTGAATACCTGTAGGAAATGTTGCACTTGTATTTCCAACAGGTTGAAACTATCTCTTTAGCTTTCAAGAAGGCAAATACATAGTCTGATTCTTTCTGGGATTAACAATAATATACGTTGTTGATAGTTAAGAAGTAAAAGTAGTTGGATAATTAGCACTGTCCAGCTACCACATCCTGTAGTAGCAGTTTTCAAAGGAAGGAGTTAGTTTCTTGTTTGGATTTAGGGAGAAAGAGCGCATATGCAACTTCAGGAAGAATTTGCAGATAAGTAACAACTCTACTTTAAATCTACGTATGGACTCCTGTATTTTACTCCAGGAAGACAAAGAAAAATTCTGTAATTAAAATCTTGTAGTGATAAAGTGCTCTTTTTCATTGTTAGTCTAAGTAGAATGATTGTCTTTCAAAGATTTGCAGCAGTTTTTTAGTCATTTAAATCTGACCTTCTTCTCTTAGGATTGAAATGACCAGTTACCAGATTATAATAGGTGAAGACTAGAGGCAGCCTGGGCTGTAGTGATCATGCCCTGGTGCAGTTTGTGATCTGGAGGAATGCAGACCTGGCAAAGAGTAAAGTCAGGACCCTGAACTTCAGGAGAGTGAATTTCTGGCTGCTCAAGGAACTGCTGGGTGGGATCCCCTGGGAAACTGTCCTTAAGGGCGTAGGAACAGAGCAGAGCTGGCAGCTCTTTAAGGACACCCTCCTGAGAGCGCAAGAGCTCTCCACCCCCCAGCAAAAGAAGTCGAGCAGAGGAGGCGGGCGACCGGCATGGCTGAGCAAGGACCTGCAGCTTAAACTGAGGGAAAAAAGAGAAATATATGTGAAGTGGAAGCAGGATTGTGTAGCCTGGGAGGAATATAGGGCTGTTGTCCGCATGTGTAGAGATAGGATCAGGAAAGCCAAGGCACAGGTAGAGCTAAACTTGGCTAGGGATGTGAAAAATAACAAGAAGGGGTTCTACAGGTACATAGGCAAGAGAAGACAAGTCAAGGAGAGTGTTCCCCCTCTCGTAAATGAGGATGGAGATTTGGCTTCCTCAGACGTGGAAAAAGCTGAGGTGCTCAATAAGTGCTTTGCCTCGGTCTTCACTGGTGGTCAGGCTCCCCGTGTCTGCCAGGACCCTGAACCTCGAGGTGTGGGTGAGAGGAGCGGATTTTGTCCCACTGTAACAGTGGAACAAGTCCGAGACCTCCTCTTGAAACTGAATGTGTGGAAGCCCATGGGGCCAGATGACATCCATCCTAGGGTTCTGAGAGAGATGGCTGATGTGGTTGCCGAGCCGCTCTCCATCATATTTGAAAAATCATGGCTGTCTGGTGAAATCCCTGGTGACTGGAAAAAGGGAAACATTACTCCCATTTTTAAGAGAGGGAGAAAGTATGACCCGGAGAACTACAGGCCAGTGAGCCTCACCTCTGTGCCTGGGAAGATCATGGAGCACATCCTCCTAGAAGACATGTTAAGGCACATACATGACAAGGAGGTGACCCGAGACAGCCAGCATGGCTTCACCAAGGGTAGATCCTGCCTGACCAATCTGGTGGCCTTCTACGATGAAGTGACAGCATCGGTGGATGGGAGGAGGGTGATGGATGTCATCTACCTGGACTTCTCCAAAGCCTTTGACAGGGTCCCTCGTCACATCCTTCTCTCCAAATTGGAGAGGTATGGATTTGAAGGATGGACTCTTTGGTGGGTTAAGAACTGGT
This sequence comes from Numida meleagris, assembly GCF_002078875.1. Classification (NCBI taxonomy): domain Eukaryota; kingdom Metazoa; phylum Chordata; class Aves; order Galliformes; family Numididae; genus Numida; species Numida meleagris. The sequence continues at coordinate 33,181,532 of NC_034414.1, read as the reverse complement.
TGGCTGGTTGCAGCCAAAGGGTTGTGATAAATGGTTCTGTGTCAGGGTGGAGGCCGGTCATGAGTGGTGCCCCAAGGCTCAGTCCTGGGACTGGTGCTCTTCAACATCTTTATCAGTGACACAGATGATGGAATTGAGTGCACCCTCAGCAAGTTTGCAGATGACATCAAGCTGAGCGGTGCAGTCGATACATTGGAAGGAAGGGAAGCCATCCAGAGGGACCTGGACAGGCTGGACAAGTGGGCCCACGAGAACCTAATGAAGTGTAACAAGGCCAAGTGCAGGGTGCTGCACTTGGGCCAGGGCAATCCCAGGTATTTCTACAAACTGGAGGAAGAAGTACTTGAAAGCAGCCCCGTGGAGAAGAACTTGGGGGTCCTGGTGGATGAGAAGCTGGACATGAGCCAGCAGTGTGCGCTGGCAGCCCGGAAGGCCAGCTATGTTCTGGGCTGCATTAAAAGAGGAGTGGTCAGCAGGGAGAGGGAGGTGGTGGTCCCCCTCTACTTAGCTCTTGTGAGGCCCCATCTGGAGTACTGTGTCCAGGCCTGGGGCCCCCAGCACGAGAAGGACGTGGAGCTCTTGGAAAGAGTTCGGAGGAGGGTGACCAAGATGATCAGAGGGCTGGAGCGCATCTCCTATGAGGAAAGGTTGAGGGAACTGGGCTTGTTTAGTGTGGAGAAGAGAAGACTCTGGGGAGACCTCATTGTGGCCTTCCAATACTTGAAGGGAGCGTATAAACAGGAGGGGGATCGATTGATTGTGAGGGTTGATAGCGATAGGACAAGGGGGAATGGTTTTAAACTGAGACAGGGGAGATTTAGGTTAGATATTAGAAGGAAGTTTTTCACACAGAGGGTGGTGAGGCACTGGAACAGGTTGCTCAGGGAGGTTGTGGACGTCCCATCCCTGGAGGCATTCCAGGCCAGACTGGACGTGGCTCTGGGCAGCCTGGTCTAGTGGTTGGCAACCCTGCACTTAGCAGGGGGGTTGAGACTCAATGATCTTTGAGGTCCTTTTCAACCATTCTATGATTCTATGATTCTATGAAGATGCATCACTGCATGTCTACTGCATAGAAACTAGGATTTTTTTTCTAATTATTTATTTGTGAGAATCTGTTATGTTTCTGCTGGAATATAGGAAAATGCATCTTCTGTGTGGAAAATACATTTGGAGATGGGGAGAAGAAAAATATAAGAATTTGGTATACAATATCACAAAAAAAACACTGTGATGTACTTAGAGGTAACTGCAGAAATAACATCTATAAAGTTGGTATTTGTGAGAAAGGAAAGTATGATGGAGTATTCTAATGAAAAACTTTTGTTTTGAGTCCTTTTGTTCCACTTTTCTGGAGGTAAGATAATTTGACAATAATACTAGCATACATATGAAAAAAATGATTGAACATTCTTATGAATATTAATTAAACAAAAGATGATTTCTGAGGGAATGTTTGATATACATAGGTTGTAAATGCAGTCCTTTTCTGAGAAAAACAGGACCTAAGTGTTTAATGCAGATTTTTAGTTTTTTTGGTTTTCACTACAGGCTGGTCAGTCTCTCTTCTGTGCCTGGCATGATCATGGAGCAGATTCTCCTGAAAGCCCTCTTAAGACAAATGGAAAATAAAAACAAGGTGGTGGGTAGTAACCAAGTTGTTTTCACCAAGGACAGGTCATGCCTGAGAAACTTGGTGGCCTTTTATGATGGAGTTACAGTGTCTGTGGATAAAGGAAGAGAAACTGATATAATCTACCTGCACTCTCAGCAAGTTTGCTGACGACACCAAGCTCAGTGGTGCAGTTGACACACTAGAGGGAAGGGATGCTATCCAGAGGGACCTGGACAGGCTTGAGAGGTGGGCCCATGCCAACCTCATGAAGTTCAACAAGTCCAAGAGCAAGGTTCTCCACATGGGTTGGGGCAATCCCAAGCACAGATACAGGTTGGGCGGAGAATGGCTTGAGAGCAGCCCTGAGGAGAAAGATTTGGGAGTTTCGATTCATGAAAGATTCAACATGAGCTGGCAATGTGTGCTTGCAGCCCGCAAAGCCAATCATATCCTGGGTTGCATCTGAAGTGTGACCAGCAGGTCAAGGGAAGTGATTCTGCCCCTCTACTCTGCTCTAGTGAGACCCCATTTGGAGCATTGCATTCACTTCTGGAGCCCTCAACATAAGAAGGATATGGAGTTGTTGGAGCTGGTCCAGCACCTCTCTTATGAGGACAGGCTGAGAGAAGTGGGGCTCTTCAGCCTGGAGAAGAGAAGGCTACAAGGAGACCTTATAGCGGTCTTCCAGTACCTGAAGAGGGCCTGTAGGAAAGCTGGAGAAGGACTTTTTAGAAGGGCAGGTAGCAACAGGATAAGGAGAAATGGTTTTAAACAGGAAGAGGGTAGATTTATACTAGATATCAGGAAGAAATTCTTTACTGTGAAGGTGATGAGACACTGGAACAGGCTACCCAGCAAGGTTGTGAACGCCCTCTCCCTGGAAGCATTCAAGTATAACTTGGAACAGTCAATGCAATCCCTGCATTTAGACCAGACAACTGTGGCAAGGACACCAACACTTACGTAAACTGTGTGTTTCCAGCCTCCTAGGTTCACAGTCTAACTGTGGAAACTGTGTGTTTCACATGAGATTTTCATAGCTGATTTCTCAAAGCTTGAGCAGAGTTGTGGGACATCATCATTAAGTATTATGTGGATTTGCAAGCATAATCTGGAGTAGTTTAGTATATCGATTCTACCAGTGGTTTCCTTGAACTTTTCTCCAGGGGGCAGACGAAGAATTTTAATAGCGCTCATTATGTGCAAGAATTACACCAGTATTTCAGTTGGAAAGTTAAATGGTTACCTGTTATTATTCTGGACTGATATTCAACTCAATTATTGACATGAGTACATTATATATTTGTATCTTTCTAAAATTAAGCTTTCATAAAAACTTCTGAGACCTGTGTATTATTGCCACCTCAGGATTTAGCTCAACCTTCTTTGCAATTGAATCTTTGGCATAGTCATGATTATTTTCTGCTGGCACAAAACAATTCTGTTTCCAGCCCAGATACATGGCAGCCCATGGTGTTTGCATATCACTGGATTTTACCTTTTCTATCCAGGGAATTTATAGATATTTTTGAAGAGAATTGCCATCTGTCATCTTTCCTAACTTGAATCTTATGGAACAGCAAAAACAGCAGCAGCTTGTTTGGATACAAGATGTTTTAAATAAACAGAGAATACGTACATCTGGGATTAGTTTGTTACTATGTTGTTGATGTTTTAGAAAGATTTTTATATTGAATATTGTGTTGTGTGAACAATGTATTTTTCTTAGTGATGAGAAAATTATTTTAAATTAAGAGATCAAATCTAGAAAGATTTACAAAGCAGTAAGAAAGGATTTATTCATAATATAAGTATTCTGGGGAAAGAAAACAATTGTAGAGTAATTACACTTGGAGGCAGTTGCAAATTAGGACAGACTACAAACCTGAGAAAATACAGAGAGAAATTACTGCAGACAGTTCAAGAAAACTGGGCCATATATGAGATATTAAAGACTCAATTTAGATAAATGCAAAGCAATACTTATAGAATACTTATAGCAAGCAATACTAATTTTTTTGCAATTTAGTATTGCAAAAAATGCAATACTAAAATAGCTGATGACAGATCAGGAAAGTTGAGAAATATTCTGTAATAGATAAAGCCTCTTGAGCAACCACAACCTTTGAGTGATTCCTCCAGGAATTTCTATGTCAATAGAGTCTTGGATGGAGATTTTTTTTAAAAAAATAAGAGTGAATTAATTTCTTCCTAATCTCCAGCATACCTAATGACAGCTGTTTTTCTTAAACTTAGATCTAGACTTCAGAAATGTGAAGACATTTTGATAGTTTTATTATCCAAAAGAAAAGCTGTGAGATACGACTACTTAACCCAACACACAAAACAAATACTGAATTTATTTAAATTCTATTGAATTATTCTCTGCAGTGAGATTTTGAGATTTGCAGCCAGACCATGGAATAATGGAAAATCACTGATAAAAAATTACATTTTCTATTCTTTTCTTTTTCTAAAAAAATTATAAGGCAGTTATTATTATACTTTTCCTGACAGTTCAGTCATTCTTTTTAGTTTCTGAGAAATTGAGTACTCTTACTCTGACTAAATAAAAATATTCTGACTAAATAACATGTGATTCCATGGCAAGATTCCATGTACACTGTTGATATGATAGATGACACTGAGGATTTTATGTATTGATACATGTTTTAGGGGGGAAAGGAGACAGAATTTTTTTCTTAAAAAGAACTAACCACCTTGTAAAACTTGGTGTTTTTATTGTGAGTAAAATACACACACAGTATTTCACTCAAGTTAGGAAATTAGAGATATGTTGGGATATGTCAGCTCCATAGCTTGGCACTGTAGTAGTTACTCTCTCTATTTTGTGCTGGCGGAACTTTGGATCAGTTATTGCTGCTAAGCAACCTAATTAGACACAAATATCATAAAATTACACAGAGTCATGCCTTGCCAGGAACTAAGCTGGCTATCCAAGGACACGAATTTCTATGCAGAACCTATGTAGTTAATCTATTTTCCAGCAGGTGGGAGATCTGAAGAGAAGTAAAGGAAATACTATGACATAAAAAAAAATGGCACATTAGATGCCTTTGTATTAGACAAACATACAGCTTACAGTGCAGCAGAGATCAAAGAATTCAGCATCTAATGAAATTATCATCCTTGGCTATTTTACTTATTTGGACTGGGAATTTCCTTGCAAAGAAGAGTGCTGCATTATTGTCACATTCATCCTTTATTCAGATACCTGAGACTAGAGCAATAGCATTTGAAAGTGATAAATTTTCATTTTGTAGTCTTACTTAGAAGATTCTAGTGCTTTGTTCTTGCTTTTTCATCAGTGATGACGGCAATTTTTACTAAAAATTAATTTTTTGTTGGTTTTAAAGACGCTCATTGGACATCCCTGGAAATAATTTGTGATTAAATGCCAGAAGTGGTATTAAATGTTGAGGAGGATTTTTGTGAGGCCACTAGATGGGGCCAGATCTATTGTTATCCTTTAAAAAAAAAAAACAAAACACCACCATTAACACACAATACTGCCTTATGAAATAGCAGATATTTCTAGATATATTTTTTCTAGATATCTTTCTATAAATTCAGGGTATATATAGAGTTAATTTTGCAGTGGATACATAATTCTAGCCATTTAGTTCATTTCTGAAGTTGATATTTCATTGTTTATTGTTAGTGTATTTCTAATATGTGACATCCAGCATTGGCTTGAGACTACTTTAGAGTAGTAATCAGGGAAGTCAGTGATGATATAAACAGAGTAAAGCTAAAGTGATCAGTCAGGTAAATTGCTGCACATTGAAAAGGCCAAAGCAATAAAGTGGAGCCCAGTAATACGTAAAGTATTACATTTTCTGAAGGTTCAGCTATGGATCCAAGATTTATTGGAAACAAAGAGGTTTTTTTTCAAGTGATTTTAGGGATGTCTGGAAATTTCCTGGTGCTGTGTTGTTGTTGTTTGATTGTTTTTCATATTTTTTTGCATGTAGAGACAGAAGTTGATGTTCTCACTAGTCTTATACTATATAGTAGCTGAATAACTACATTAGTCTGCTAGTATTAGGCCAGCATCCAAGAGGAGCATCCTATGGCTAAGGCTTGAGGCAGCTCTCTTTGCTAGAAACCATGAAGTTCCTCCGAATCTTATATTTATGCTCTCACAAGTAGGCTTTATTTATTTGTTTTGATTTTTTGTTTGTTTGCTTCAAATTGCTGCCTTTTTAGAAAGTCAAATCTAAAGAGAAACAGAAAATTAAGCTAAACAGATTTTCACTTGACTAGAGGGTATAACCATGATAAAAAAGTTATTAAATTTGAAAGCTATGTGAAGGTCTACTTTAGTCTTCCAGCCTACTGAAATGTTTCAAATACTTGGCTGTGCTACAAGCTGTTCTCATTACAAACTGGCTGGTAGCTGCAGGAGACTGTCCTATGGGAGGTGACCTATAGACAAAGGTTAAAATTTTAAGCATGGATAGTGGCATCAAGATTCAGCCATGTGCAATGTGCTGAAATAGTCTGTGCAAACAAAACCTTTTGCCCAAATAAAACATCCACCTCGATTTCCACATTTACTGTCAGTCATGTCTTCAAGTTTTTTTCTGTTTTTGTTTTTGTTTTATTGTTGTTGCATTCTTCAGAAAATGCAAGCATGTTTCACAAATTTTCATCCCGATGGCAATAATATGTCAGTTCTTTTTAGGACAAATATGTTATTTTGATTAGCCTGATACCATTTTAGAAATGTTGCTTTCTCCTGCGGCTCAGTGTAGTCATCTTTATCTCAAGTGTTAAAAATGCTCCAGCAGTCTTTTGCTCCTTCAAAGCTTTATGGCAATTTACTGAATTTAGGAGAAAACATTAGAAAACATGCCATCTTTACTCTGGTTTCTTCCTCTTCCTGAGCTCTCAGTTTCATATTCAGTCTTAGGTATTCTTATTTGTTGTTTTCCTTCAGTTGATAGAATAGGCACTTTTCACTATACTATCAAGCTAGTAACTACTAGATGATTCTGCATCATACAGGCTGTCATATCTGTCTGTATATGCATTTTATTCCAGATTTTTATCACACTATCAGTTAGATTAAAAAAAATCATCTGTTCATTTGTTTCTAATAGTCTCAGGAACAGAAAACACTCTACAATTAGTACTTCCCAGATTATCACTCTAAACTGAAACAGAGAGAATAATGCAAAAGTATGTCTGGATTTTGACATCATAGTTCAGCTAGAATTACTACATTAAAGAAACTGTTTTGATGTCCAAAGCCTCAAAATAATGCTAATTGTGTAGCAGTATGAAAATGGCCTTGATAAGCATGCAGTTGTCTTTTAAAGTCCTCTTTTTACATTTGTCAATGCAGAGAACTTCCCTAGCTGCCTCTTTCCAACAATATTCATGTCTAATCCATCATATACAGCACAGCCTCCTCTAATCTGAAAATTTCACTTCTCTTGTAACTTTATTATCCAAACAAAACAATTCTGTCTCAGATTTCTCCTCAGACATAAACAATGAGAAGCTTATGCATAGCATTTGCTAAAGCCGCTTGAAAAAGACTTTAAAATATAAAAGCCTACAAATTCTAATATAGTTATATGGGACAGACATCACCATTCAATGCACGCCTTTATTCCTAGCCTTGGCTGGGACAAGTTACTAGACAGGATGCGAGCTAGGAAGATTCAGGAAGCAAAGCCTGATGTCAGCAACTGTTCAGCAGCTGGGTAATGTAAGTTGATACAACATCCATCTCTGATGTCATGAGCCAATAGAATAAAATAGAAGGTATTATTTTTGGAGCATCCCTTGTATAAAGATTTGAGTAGAAGTTTTAGGATTCTGTACGAGATAAAAAAGGAACATGCAACACCCAGCTAAATTCAAAGGAAGATAAAAATAGTAAACTAGATTAAATCAAAAGCTGAGATGATGACAGATTGCATAGAACAAAGTGAGAGTAGCACTGTCAAAATGAGAAGAACACTGATATTTTGATGGGTCTTGGAAGGCTACTACTGTTGGCTGAAACATTTAAGTCATGCGTACACATGTCATACAACTGTCATAATGCAGCTTCGAGCCTTTAATTCAGACTTTTTTAATAGATGATGTCAGGGAGTAGTTTGCATTAGTAAAGATCTTCATTCAAAATTAAACTGGGATCATATTGCACTGCATAATGATATTAAATTAATGGAAATCAAATAAACAGTACTGGTCACTGCAGTACCATACTGCATATGCTTCTCACACTTTGGCTCTTTAACATTCAGAACCCTGTATCTATTTTCTTGTGTACTTTTATCATTATACTGAATATCAAAACTATACTAAAGTACTGCAGAGGGCACTAACTGTGCATATGAGCAGCTGTTGAGCAAATCCACAATTTCAGCTGCATGAAATTAGGACAACATATGTCCACAAGTATTTATTTATTCACTAGTGTCAGATTTATTTGGTCTAAGGCCTGGTGTTGCAATCATATCTGACCATATTATCTTAGAAACAAATAAAAAATAGAAATAAAATAAGATTCAGAGGATTGAGTAGTTCATAGTTCTTGTATGTTTCAAACTTATTAAAAAGAACATGGCAGAGGGATAAAATAAATACCCTACTATTTAAACAAAACGTACATTTTAAATCTTTGTGCATCTTTCTCTGGGATATTTTAGGTTTAAGATCTCATCATTTGTATGATCTCATACCAAATCATGATTTTAATATTTAAATGATAGCACAACTTTTAAAAACTTCACTTCAGCTTTATATAGATACATTTTACCACAGAACATACTTGATTCATTCTCTGATGATCATTCAAAGAGAAGGTTTGTTTCTATTTTCAGATCTCTTTGAGTAGTACTTTGACTTTAGGCAAATGACTACCTAGTTTCTGTATGGATGAAAATTGGGTGTGATTCCTTGTAAAGTGATTTATAATTCTTGGATAAAATGCTTTATAGAAGTGCAAATAGTTTTAGGAAAACATTTCAGCATTTATGGTCCTGGAGACTTTATCTGTTAGTCTGATATTTGTTATTTTTAGGCTAGAGTTTTTGGATGGAAAAAGGAGATTTTGACCCACTCTTCAAGTAGTTTGCCTCCTGATTCTTTCCGCAGAGACAAAGGAATCTTCTTGCAGATCCAAAGTAAGCAGTTAATGCCCAACGTGGCCATCCCAGAGACATGTGATGTGACCAGATGCCTGAGATCCACAGGAGCTCCTTACTCTCCTGATGTCTAAAGCTGACCTTTGCTGCATCTATGATTAAAAAATTAGGAAGATGTTCCTGGTAGGGAAAAGTTCAAGGAGATATCTGTTTGTACTGACTCCAAGGAAGTTAGTGAATGATTTGGTCATAGTCTCTAGATTGCTAGATGTTACAGAATGAGTTTTCAGTCTGGTATTAAAAAAAAAAAAGAAAAGAAAAGAAAAAAAAAGGACCAGAAGCTGAGAGTTTAAGATAGATCACGTCACATTAGGTATGTTTGCATTTTTAGAAATAACTAGATACTGGAATGATTTGTCAAGGCAGCTTCCTCTTAAATTCATGAATGAATCTATTTTTATCTCTGAGAGATATTCTATTCTGAGGTTAGAAATAAATTCAGAGAGATCCTGTACTGTCCTACAAAGATCAGTCCCATCTAATTTCAGATCTAGCCCTAGATCTTCCATCTGATCCTAAAGAAGGGAGTACAGAATATTTTTCAAGTCCATTCTCATGCTTCTAATGTGGCTTATGTAAGGTTTATTTTATACAACTGACTCCTGACTGTCATTCATAAAACTTGCAGCGTTTGCTATCCAAATAGCTTCCAGCTACTGACATTATATCCTCTAGCATATCTGCTTACATTCTGCTGTTCTACTTCCAGACAGCATTCATCTTGGAGCACATTGTGTCACTAGATGCATGATGGCTTGCTCTGCTGTCTTCATTGAAAGCACTCAAATATTGAAAGTAGCAGGTGTTATTTAAACAAAGCATCTCTGTGATTTGATATTTTAGAATCCTGCAGGTTAGTTTTAAACTTGCTAAACACAAGATTGTTGACTCACTGACTTTCACCAGATTACTATAAAGCTATTCAAAAATTTATTATCTTGAAGGAAAATTGACCAACAAGACCCTACTAATCCATATTAACCATTCAAAAATTCTACTACTCAGGTGACTGAGACAATCTTTTCACAAATCTTAAATCTGCATAAATCAGCTTAGTCAAACAGGTTAATTCCCCCAGCTCTTCATTTATTTCTATGATGTCTCTCCTTCCTATCATCTGATCTCTTCTCCCCACAATTGCACCCTACGCCACATCTGTAAGATTCCAATTCAAAAATTGTTGTAAGGGAAATTACTTGGGTTAAAAGTAATTCAACACAATAAATAGATAAGTGAATGATTATTACATTCTGTAGTTTCTTCATACATTCACAAATAATTGCTTTGGAAGAAGGAGTAGAACAGCATAGGAATGTGAAAACAAGCATGAAAACTGTACAGCATCTCTTTGGGATGACAGTTCAAGCCTCAAGTATTTGTGAAACTTCCTGCTTTGCACTCCTGTGCACTCCTGTGACCAGTTTCAGATGAGTTTATGGTTTACAAATGATACAGCTGAAGTGTTAAATGTCTTCTTACCAAGGTACCACATCAGTCAGCATTTTATAAGTGCAGACAGTAATGCTATTATAATAATACTGAATGGCTGAGAACTTTGAGACAAAGTAATTCTGTTTGACATAGAAAGAGTGACAAACACAGCCAGAAATTATACAAAACACATAAAAATCACTGTCATGGTACTATTTCATGTAATTTATTTTTAATAGTGATTGAACAAATAATGTTAAGAGCGCTGAATTATTATTTATTTATTTATTTTTACTTCACTGGCTGTAGTGTGAGCATTTAACATCTTGGAAGAAGACATGCAAAATTTCACCTCGTTCAATGTTAAATATTACTCGGATGAAGTCTATTCTGTGGAGTGGAAGTAGGTTATTCTTATATCTCCTTTTTGAGTGATATAGTAAGTAAATTTTGTCAAGAGGAATCCTGAACCAATGTGCTACTTTGTTGGAGGTCTTTATGACTTACATTTAGCATAGTTAAATTTTTATTTGGCAGAGGTTACACATTTTTTTTTAAATAATTTAAATAGGTTAAGTAAGAGCCCCATTATTATAATACAATTGTATTGCTTTACAGAGTAAGATGCTGAACATAAATGAATGAATATAAAGAATATAAAGAATATAAAGAATATAAAGAATATAAATGAAATCCAGCTGAAAAGAAACAGCGAGACACTTAATCTAATAAATATCATTTTAATGTTAGGAAAATATTTCTCCAACACAAGGAAAGCTATCTACAGAAAGGGCAGTGTCCAGTGAATAAACCACAGAGCTGACACCTTTGTTTGCACAAAACTGGAATGTGACCTTAAAGTCCATCTGCATAGTACTTTCCATTGATTGCCTATAACTGAGTAACTAATCCCACTGAACCTCAGCTGTATAAAGGTTAGCTACCTACTTCAAGTTACTAATCTAGATTGCATTTATGTCTTGCCAAGACAGGAATAAACTATTCAAATGGGATGAATTATCCTTGGGATCTCTCTCCATTGCCTACAGAGAGAAAATAACTTGAACTTTTCTTTTTAGGCTGGGTAAATTTAAGTGAGGCAAAGGTCACCCCTGTAGTTCCCTGGATAATGGGTTTCTTTCTGGATGGTTCCTTTGAGAATTTCAGATTTCATTGAATTAGGAGCATTACACAACAGTGAAATTCATGGTGAATTCTTTGTCTTTCGGGGTCTTTAATATCTCTGTGTCTTTTTTTTCTGGGTCCAAATTAGGAATGGTGTCTGACTACTCTTTTAAAACAGTTTCTTTCTCATGGCTCATTCGCAGTAACAAATTCTAAATATGTTATTTAATTTAATTTAATGTGATTTAATTGTCATGGAATTTCCTGACTATCAATTCTGAGCTGATACTAATCTGTAAATTGATGCACAAATGTGGTAATTAGATGTGAAATTTGTTGCTCTAAGATCACTAAATGACTTCTAATGCTTAGAATCATTATGAATATTCATATTCTGAAAAGAAAGAGAGAAAGAAAGAAAGAGAGAGAGAAAGAGAGAGAGAGAGAGAAAGAAAGAAAGAAAGAAAGAAAGAAAGAAAGAAAGAAAGAAAGAAAGAAAGAAAGAAAGAAAGAAAGAAAGAAAGAAAGAAAGAAAGAAGGAAAAAAGAAAGAAAGAAGGAAAAAAGAAAGAAAGAAGGAAAGAAGGAAAGAAGGAAAGAAAGAAAAAAGTGTACATGCACTGAAAAATAAAAACTTGCCTCTAACTGAAATAAACCATTTGCTTTGGGAATGGTTCATCCCTTTGGGAAATCTAAAGGCGGTAGTTCATATTATGAACTAATGGGCTGCAAAATTTCAGTGTAATGACAGAATTTTGTTTCTGGCAGATTGACAGAATTTTGTTATTTTGGGGAAGACTGCAGGGTTAACTGTAGCATAAAAGTAAGGTCAACTCCAGTCAGATAATTTTTAGTAACTTGAAGGTTGTGGTGGTTGCCTGGCAACTACAACAAATATAAACTAACATTTGCAGGTGACCTGGTAGACATAAGACTTTTTATCTTGGTATATTGAGAAGCTTGTATTTTAAAAGGGCCTAGCAGTCAGAAAGGTAATGTGATCATGGCTATCTTGGTCTGTGGTAGAGACAAAGCTTGGATGATCTGGGTTCTTCCCAGCTTTTCTTTTCCATGTTTCCATGGGATGTTAATATATCATGTCTCTCTGTACAACTTACGATAAGCAAGCTTAGTTCTATTTTTGTGTCTGTATAATCATAAAATAATAGAATGGCTTAGGTTGGAAGAGACCTCAAAGATCATCTAGTTCCAACCCCCCTTACCATGGACAGGGTTGTCAATCAATAGATCAGGCTGCTCAGCACTCCATCCAACCTGGTCTTGAGCACCTCCAAGGATGGGGCATCCTCAACTTCTCTGGGCAGCCTCACCACCATCTGAGTAAAGAATTTCTTCCTAATACCTAATCTAAATCTCCCCTCTTTTAGTTTCAAACCGCCCCTCCTTGTCTTATCACTATTTGTCTGTGTAAAAAGTTTGTCTCTCTCCTGTTTAAACTCCCTTTAAGTATTAAGTATTTAAGGCTGCAATGAGGTGTTCCTGTGGATGTTTTTTGAGTCAGGTTCGTGTTGCTGTAGCTATTTTATTGAGAAAATAGTCAACAATCTTGACTTCCTTTTGATTTTGACATTCCCAGTCACTTTCATTTGCCATTCTGTTTAATTGTTGCACTGGTTTCGTTGTAACATGCGCCACAGTCTGGTTGTAGTATTATGAATTTTGTAGTTGCATTTTCCATAATATTTTCAGAAAACTGTTGATCAATTACAGATTTCCCATTACAAATGAGAGTTTCACTGCTCATCCATTGTTGCTCAATGTGGAATAATTTAGTTGAAAACCAATTACCATAAAATAAGTTGTTAGTGTAAATAAGTATGTGAATTCTCTTTATGTTCATGTAAGTTCATGGTTGTTCTTTAGACTGTATAATAAGTGTGTGTAGAATAAGAAATATTTCAAAACCAATAAAAAAGAGATTATACTAGACTAATAATCCTTCATACAATTTTGTTTCAGGAGCTCAATGTTGTACCTTTTATTATTTCCTGCCAACTTGACGAGTTATGTTACCAAATGTGATGATCATTTATACAACTTATTGGGGAATAATGTTAGATAAAATAACATCTACTTGAAGGCCTATGTAGTGCATGGTGGTTGTTTTTTTTCTTCATCAGAAGCATTTAGGATTTCTGCTAGGGTGCTCATTCATACTCTCCTAATTTTGTGGTAGCAATTGTCCATCTTTAGAGTTGCATTTTGTTGCCATGCAACAGATGGCAGCAGAGGGGCAATCTGACAAAATAGCATCTGACATGGAAGTGCACGTGAAGAAGAGTGTCATTGAATTCCCACATGAAGGAAAAAATTTCACCCCTTGACATTCGTTGACCCACACTTGCTAAATATGGAGACCAAACAGCGGATGTGAGCACAGTGAGGCAGTGGAGTGGGTAGTACATTTCAGCAGTGGTGGCAACAATGGGCCACCTCTTCTGGTACAGATTTTTAAGAGCACGGCATGCAGACTCTTGCTCATTGCTGGTGAAAATGCATAGCTAATGGTGATGGCAATGTTGAAAAATAGTGTTTTGTTGCTGAGAATTTGCTAGATCAAATAGTGTTAATGTATTCTTTGTTGTAGTTTCCAAGGAAATAAATAGGAGGCATTACTTTTGGAGCAGACTACATACTTTCTAGATATTCATCAAAAGAAGCTCAAAGGGAAAAACACACTGAAGTGGTTCCTAGGTGCTTGTGTCTGCAACATGATTACTCCGGTCTTGAAATAACATCTCCTTTCTTTTGCAGCCTTTTACTCAGTATTGAGCAGCTATCATTCAAAGCACTGTTACAAAGCTAATCTCTCAGTCATCACAAGTTTTTATTATCTGCTTCTGAGAAAACAGATACTCTAGCTAATTGCCTGACAAAAAGAGAAGATGACATCTTCTTGCTAACTGCATTGCTAACCCACTTAAAAGCAAAAGCTGTGGAGGCCCTGCCCTTTTCACAATCTAATGCTCGCTCATAACGTTTCCTCAAAACAAAGAGTTAGGTCTATTATTTTACTAATTTTAGTTGTTCTGTCTTGAAGTTTCTGTGAACAGTCTATGGTTTCTTAAAAGCAATTGTTCAAATAACTTCCAAAACTTCTGTGTTTCTATTTTTCTCCTTTCAGTTGTTAAATAAAATTCTACAGTGTTGAGTACCAGTGTAAACATTCCATTTCTACCACCTTCTACAAAATAGCTCTTGAAGGACAGGATAAATAGGTTAAGAAATTATATCAAGTGATAACTCTGAATGACCTCTTACAAGGACTATCTTTGGGTTAAGGGACAAATTGAGGGGCACAATAATGCATTAACATTAATTTTTCTATGAAAAACACTTACTTTAAACACATCATAGTCTATAAATAGAGTGCTTACTTAAAGCAGCTGACCTAACCTTATTTAACACAGTCCTAGATATAAACTCAGTCATTTTTTGTTAACTTCAAACCTCTGGCTACTCCCTCAGATTGTCTCATGACTATCTAAGAGCCTCAAGCCAGAGCCATGGAGCTGACAAACACTGAGAGTGTGGAGTGTCAAAGGATGCCCGAAGATTTAGACTGAAAAATTTACATTGTGAACCATGATTTGCAATCAAGACAAACTATTTTACACAAAGGTCAGAGAGAATCTTGTGCCAACATGTTAAAGATTTATGAAGGTTTTTAAGAAGGTAGGTTGATTATCCGATGCTTTTGAAAGAAAGTGTTATCAGGATGCATCAGTAGTTTTGTCTGTTTCTAGCTTAGGAAACATACTGTGCTTTTCACCCCAGATCACCTTGCAATCCTCACATTCGTCCCTATGTGACATAATACAGCTGAAAACAGCCCTGGAGCTATTATGCAATGCTAATTCTTTTTTTTTATTGTTTATAGTGGAAATCAACCATTTTCGGTGCAGGCTGTATGTTACCATTCTGAACTGTTCTATAAAATGGCATAGTCTTTTTCTTTGTTTATTCTACCCTAGCCCTACAAATCCAGTTTCATAGAAACTCATAAAGGATTTATCCTAGTTAATGATGCTGAGTAAGAAATTTAAACTAATTATAATTTGTTCTGTTACATTTGAAGTCATACCTTTCATACTTGGAAAAAACAATCAAATTGTTATGCAAACTATTTTGTTTGAATATTTACTGTGTGAAAAGTGGTGCTTCTAGAAACCTTAAAAATTATATAGTGATCCCAGAAAGACAGAAACATACAGTTAGAAGAAGCTATAAGTAGAACCTTTAAAAATCATTGCTCCCACTGAAATTCAAGGGAAATTTTAGCCATTTTTGTGGCAGAAAGTAATGCAGGCCACCAACAACTCTTCTGGAAAACTCCATCCTCTGTTTCAGTGAACCCTACAAGGAAATAAAAATGATACCACCTTGCAGATGAAAAAGCTGATTAATTATTTGCCTTAGAAAAGATAAAAAACCCTATGCCTAAAATATTAATCAAAAACGTATCCTTTCTAAAGTTTGTTACATTGGTATTTCTGGACATCTTTAAGTAGATATAGTTATGTATCTGCTCCACTGCAACAGACTGGAGAAAAACAATTATCACTTGAGTTTTTTTCTTCAGTAAGGAGTAATTTGCTAAGAATATACTGGGGGTCATTCTAGGAATAAAAAGTACTGCTGTTCTTCTGTGTTTTCCTTCTTTCACGCTAAAGTGGTCATTTTCCCAAACTAGACTGGGTTACTGGGCTCCATCTGCTGTGTAAGTGGCATATTATTCTAGGCATGATATGTTACTGCATTTGTCTTTATGCTAAAATTGAACTTGATGCTCCAGTCAGAGCATGAAGACTTCAGTTAAATTTTCTGACATGGCAGCATCACAGAGAAGGCTACAGACAGAGAATTTTCTTTGTTGTTTCAGATTATACAAGATTTCAATTCAGTCAATAAACAACTGTTTGGATTCTCTGATGTCTCACTCCAATTTAAAGGAGGGAGAGGAGGTTCTTTTAATATATGTATACCCAACAGTGAGATTAAGACACAACAGGTCAAAGGTTAGCCTTACCAGTTTATTACAAATCCTAGTTGCTTAGGGAGATGGGGAAGGGAAGGCAGGCAATAGAAAAGAGATAGGAAATAAAAGCAAGGAGTCCTTGTAGAAAGCAAGAGAGATAGTCACCACCATGGGTCCAGTGTTGTTTGCAGTGCAGACGTTGATCTTCAGAAGTGATGGGTCGTCAGGGTTTTGTTGTTCGGTTGACAACCACTTCAGTTGATGACAACTTCCAACAGCAGTACGAACTTATTTATAAGTCCAAAGTGGTTGAGTCAGGTCTCTTTGGAGTGGCAGCTTTGGCTTTGTGATCTAAGCAGAAACTCCTTCGTTCCCATTTTCTGGGCCTTGCCAGCAGATAAGAGGGAGCAGGGAGGTGCCAACCTTCATCCTGTTTTTCACAGGGTACGATGGTATCTTTCCCCAGTCTCCAATACCAAGCTGGAGTTATTTGCCTCAGGCCAGATCTTCCACCAGTAAACACTCCTGAGTACTCTCTTCCTGAGGGAAACAGCTCAGAAGGAAATGCTTTCAAATGTCCACAAAGTGATGTTGATTGCCACAAAGCGACAGCCACCACTCACCTCCTTGATAAGTCAGTTAGAGTCTTACCACAAAAGATACCTCAGAAAGCAACCTTTGAACAAAGAAAAAAAAAGGATTCAGACATCTGAGTAGGGCTTAATTTACTTATATTGTGTACATCTTTAGGATTTGCATGTATACAATTTTTCAGTGTAATTTTATAAGTTTGATCATTGTGTCTGAGAGTTCAGCAAGAGAATGAATGACTTTGCCCTATAACATCTTTATTCAAGTTGTTATATAGATATGTTGTATTCTACAGTAAGAATTTACCAACAGCAAAGCTCATAAATACTCAATTTCTTTATTTTGATTTGTTTTTATCACCTATTAATTTGAAATGCATTTTTAAAAAGAGTCTTAAGAAAGGATGCAGCAACAGCACATAAGTGGTAAATTTTACTACAAACAAATGCAATCTAATTCTTAAGACCAGATGTTCATTATCGTCATTATAAATCATTGCCACTTTGGATAGTACATTCATATTTAGTTTTGCGTGAAGAAGTCCGAGCAATAGAATAAAAGGATAAATTTTCCAAATTCTCATTTATTATTCATGATTTCTGACTAACAAAAGCATGGAATCTAAATGCATTCTGATAAACTAAACTTGCTTTAGTTCTCCAGGGTTTCAAGAAATGATAGACATCTTCAAAGAAAAATGCAAAAAAAAAAAAAAAATCCGCAGGATGTTAAGACATATGAACATTCACTTTCATCTGCTTTTAATCATCTAAAGTTAAACTAAAGACCAAGAGTAGTCTTTCAGGCATGGGATTTGTTGATTCTGAAATCTTGTACAGATTAATTTTCACTGGTGATTGATTCTTTGCTGTGTTATTTACAGTAGCTCTGAGTCAACATTAGCCTGTTTGGTAGGTTACGAATTCATGAAGATTGAATATAAAACATGCTAAATTTTCTGTTACCTTAGAAGCAACATTATATTGATTATTACAGTAAAAGTTTAAACCTTTGCATATAGTACACAAAAAGTTTCTGATGTATCTGTTACTCTCCTGGGCTTATTGCTTGTATTTCCTTCTATGTTAAATCAGAACATCTAGAAAAATAGTTGGGAGGGGGATATTGAACACTCCTCATTGTTAACATAGTTATGTGCAGGATTTTCTTGCCCTTACGTAACTGAAATTTTATTCAGGTTCCCCTGTTATGATTTTACTAATTTATCTCAGCTGCACATGCTTAAAATTAGTAGATATGAAATTTATTCATGAAAATTTGAGTCACTCAGTGGCATAAGATAAGCATTGACTAAAGTTTAAGCCTATTAGAATATGCAATTCTATATAGAAATTTTTTTGCTAGAATTTTTTTAAAGATTTTAATTAATTGAAGACTTTCTATTAAATAAAAAAAAAAAGGCATTGGATCATTAGATATAGACAAAGACCTTACTCTTTAGTAAACATGATTGAATAAAATGAATCAATTCTCAGATATCTTCGCCTTTTTGTATTTCATCCCTTGCGTGGGAGCAAGGAAGTCTGCAAAGCATCTTGACCACTGAAAAATGTAAATCCTGTTGGTCTGGAGCCTAGAGATTTTGGAGAAAAATAGGGGAAGATGAACAATTTAGAAATCAAGGCAGGGATCATTCAGTTGGTTTGTTTACATGGGTGATGAGGGAGATAAGAGGTGTAACTGATTTTAGAGAGAGATAACTAAGAAGAAATATTTTACATAGAAATGTCACAAACTGCTTTCCAAGGAAGAAAATATGTCTTGTTTTCTTCTCAGATGTTTTGCAATTGTTCTTAAAATACATAGTCCAAGAATTCTGAGCTTCTAGCATTTTTATAATTTTATTATTTCCAAACAAAGTGAAGAGAAATGTTGGCAGGTATTATTTCTCCATGGTTCTAAAATCTTGTCTTGCTACTAGCCAGAAAACAGTGATATCTCATAGGTGGGGTGAGAGGGATGAGAAGAGAGGGAGTTTTTTTTTTCCTCTTCCTAAAGTTTAATATTGCTGAGAGAAAAGAAAAGCCAATGGTAATGTTCAGATGTGTTTTTGGAGAGCGGTAAGTAGTTGATAAATCAAACAATTCTTATTATCTACAGGGAAATTAAATGGAAGGAAAAAAACCAAACCCACCTTGCAGTGCCATTTTGGTCATACAACAAAATGTGGAGTCAGCTCTGATCCTGGTGATACAAGAGGAAGAATTGGAAAGCATTAAGATCATGCAGAAAGAGGTAATGGCTGCCTGCAGATGTGTTTATGTCACTGATGATTGATATTAAAGAACTGATTCAGCTTTATGAGATATAAGAAAATACAACTCATTTTCTTATGGAAAAAAATGAAAAATGATTAATGATGTCAGCTGATTTTTGAATAAAAGCAATTTTTTTTTATTTACAGAAATACTTCATAATATATCAGGAAGTTCTTCACTGAAGAACTTTGTGCAAACCTGTATGTAAATTGGCTGCTTGGTGCTTTTGTTTTTGTTGTTGTTACAAAGCTTACATTTATTAGAGTAACTAAAGCCTTAATGGACTGCAACTGAGATGCAGCCCAACCTTTTTACTGAGGACAGATACCAGCTCTGTACTATCTACTCTGCATAATCCATGCAGAGATGGTGCTGGGCCTTCCATAGGAGGCATATATCACCATCTATCTGTTTCTCCACCCATGTGGAGGAAGCTGTGGCAGCTCTTCTGAGGAAAAGGCAACTGGCCAAGTAGAATCATCCCCTGGGCCACATCCAGCTCAGCTCACAGGATACTAGAGGGACCATCCTGGCCGAAGTTGCTCACAGCCGTTCTGAGAATGTCATGAATCTTGGCTGAGCCTCATAGCTTCCATTTTACAGAAGAATGATCTTGTCCTGTTTCTGGGGAAAAAAAAGAAAAAATTATTCTAATGTTTTTTTTTCAATTTCTCATTTCAGGCTGCACATCTCCCATGAAAAATTCAGTAAGATGAGTAGGTTTTGGAGGGATTCCCTTCTACAATTTTAACTAAGCATGTGTCTATTGCTTTGGTTAATTGAGCAAACAATGCCTTTGGTAGCCATTTCCTTTCACCAGAATCAAAGACAAGGCAATTAACTAATTGCCAGAAGGCGTTGTTAACTGCTGGTAATGAACCACTACTGAGGAAATTATTACTAAGTACCATTAGACAGTGCAAGCATGAGTGAAAGGGAAAAACAGGGTTTCTGGTAATTTTATACTTTTTCCTTCAAAGATGTTGTAACCTGTAGACTCCAAGATACAACATCCTCCAGCCCCAGCAAAGAAAAATTAAGAGGAAAAAACAATTAGTCTTCAGAGCAAAAATATTATCCTACTGTTAAGTAAAGGATAGAGGGTTTTTATGGCATTCACAAAGAAGATTTAAAAAATAAAAAGTAAAAAACACCTTAATCTAACCTATATGTAATTCTGTATTTAGATTTGGACCAGATCTAAATGATCACGAAGATTAAAACAGTACTCACTAATGAGGTTGTTGTTGTTGGTTTTTGTCAATTTAGCAAGACTGTGGTATGTATCTCAAAAGAAAGATGTTATATCATGTGTATATAAACTTTATGAAGGTCAAATTTTTTAGAAATCTAAGGTAACTGCAATAAAAATAGATGTTCAATATTCATTTGATTTTTCACGATTTTAAAAAATTCTTGATAGATTACTAAAAGCAAATCTCATTTTAATCTAAAAAAAGTTCTCTATGTATTTTATTACAGATGTTAACAAAATATCCTGTAATAAGTGTAGTATATTAAACCCAAATCTATAAAAGAACTATTTATGCAGCATAAACTCAGATAAAATATATTATACTTCACAACAGTTGAGTATCCATGTGAACCATGAGTTTGGAAGGCAACTAACATACTGTAACTTACTGATGAATAGCCTTTCAGGATTAAGTTTTGATGCACAAATTCTCAAATGAAAACTTCTTATTCACAGAAGAAATATGATATACTTTAGGATAATATTTTTGTTTTCTTTGCAACATATTTCTGAAGCAGATTTTAGGAAGATGTGCTAAATTAAAGTCAACTTTTGTGTGTAGTTGATACAAGAAAAGACATGAAAGAAAGGTGCTGAGGAGGGCAGGAAGGGCTGACGTACTCAGAAACTAAACCAGCTGTATCCAAACGTACATTTGTGATCTATTTCTGGCTATATAGACAACACTTACTGAAGGTATCTAAGTCCAAATACCTTGGTTCAGAGCACCCCTGCAAGTATGGAGTGGGTGGTGCAGCTAAACAAAGGCCTTGAATGGGTGGTGAATGCTTTACTGTATTTCTGTACAAAAAGTAAATCAAAACAACCAACATAATAGTTTCAAACGATTTTTTCAGCATAGTCCCAACTCAGCAAGGAGCAAAAGCAAGTGTTGAATTCTCTGGATCTAAGTGGTTGCATTGGCAAATGCATCTCTTAGGTTCAAACCTTTAGAATACCTATCCTCCTTCAGCAGATTAGCTCTCTACATATAGCTTCACAATGGAATTTAGATTGTCTAAATTTAGACTGCCACTTCAGTTCCCTAAATTCAGCTGTGAGACCCTCACAAGGCTGCTACTTAGCTGCTACTTAGCCTGAAAGGCACTGAAATTATCTCAACTCCAAAATACTCCCCCAGTAAATTCTTCTAGGTGCCCAAACTTCTGATGCTGGATAGCCATATCCTATGCAAATCCTGAAGATGCTGAGCAGCTGTGAATGCGAGCATGACAGATTCTCAAATTAGCCATTCTGCAACTTGGCTTGTCTGTTGGGACTAATCTCATAGACGTCCTCATACATCAACAATCAAATCAGATTTCAGACATCCTATTGCCAGAGGAGGAGATGTAATATTATCTCTAAAAAATATTCACTTCTTGATCATTCATCGAGGGGATCACAGGAAAGATCTGCTTTCAAATGCCACTTTCAAATCAGGGGCACCAGGAAGATAAGAACCTCAATCTTCTCACTGAGACATGGTATAAAACAGAAACAGCATTTCTGCCTGATTTTTTGTTTGTTTGTTTGTTTTTCAGAGGAAGGCTATTAGAAGCCAAATGAATAGATAAGGTTAAGAATCCAAGACACAACTAGCCCCTTTCCTCAGTTCTGGAGAAATCATTTCCTCAGCAGCCTTTTATTTTTCTTAGTTGGTCTTTGTTACGGGCTGACTTGGATGAATTTTACTCAGCTACTGGCTGCTATGGATCCTGTTCTTAAGATCTGAAGTCTTTCCATATTCAGGAAATTCCAAAATCTGGGCTGAGGAGTTCCTAGTCAACCTACCAATCAGATCCACTAAAACTAATTCTACGTGGAAACGTAACTACTTACTGGTTCACATCCTGTTTGTCTTAGCTGATTCTTAGCTACATGTCACTGTCTAACTGCAATAAAACCATGGCCTGCAACAGATATATGGTTAGTTCCTCTGCAATTTGAAGTCTATTTCAAATTATTGCTGCTTCAAATGACACTGAATCAGATGTGATTCAGGATCACAGTTCCAAGGGACTTGACACAAGGAGAAGCTAGGCAGGTGCACAACTATTTCCAAGCCTATAGCCTCAGTTGCAAGACCCTTCAGTCCAGTACTGTCTGTCATCTACCTCTGGCATGCCATGCATACCTGCAGCACTTAAAAAATTATAGTCATAAGAGGATGGAGAAAGCCATTAGAGGATGAAAGGAGTTTGTTAGAAGTGACCATAAATAGTGAATTAAAAAAATACTCCACTGGGCTTAACATGCCATACAGAAAATGGACTTAGTCTGGAAAATCAGCTTTTGTCAGGATTGTCTGGACAATTGGCATACAGTATAAGTGGAGTCCACTACATAGCCTCTGTAAAAATACCACAAAGGATTAGCCTTATGGGAGATTTTTTCCTTGCTATTGATCTCGAAAAGTTACTTCAAAGAAGAATTTTGTGCTAAATAATACCTTAAAACTGGAAAGAAAGAAATTAAGACAGTACTAATTATTAGTCTTAGAGATCATATCAGAATCTGAAGATTTTCAATTTTTACATGAATTCCAGTGAAAAAAAAAGTATTGTTTTATTTCTATAGCTGCCAGGCAAAAGGCACAGTTAAGAAAAAAATTCTTTGCTGTTGTAGATTCTCAGAATGTGCACTTAAAGTGAGTGAACATAAAGTGGAACAGAAAGCCAAATAAGATATTTGCATAACATTGGTCCAAATCAGCAAATGATGAAGTGATATATTTTCAAGTGTGATTATTACAAGTAGATTTGATGGAAAAACACTTGGAAAACAAACAAACAAGGAAATCACTATTTTAAAGAAACATTTGGATTTAGGAATTTACAATATTTAAGGCACTCAAGAATCTTACTTTATTTAAACTCTAACACATCTTCATAATGAAGAGAATAGCTAAATTTGTTCAATTATACTTCAAGGTTGTTACTGTTCTATAGTTTCTTAAATATATTATTATTCATAAGAATTTATGTGATAAATTTCAGACCAGAAATGACTGTTTTTTGACATTCTGA
Source organism: Numida meleagris (assembly GCF_002078875.1). NCBI lineage: Eukaryota > Metazoa > Chordata > Aves > Galliformes > Numididae > Numida > Numida meleagris. The sequence continues at coordinate 33,158,022 of NC_034414.1, read as the reverse complement.
AAAAATAAAATGAATTAATCCATCTTTTGATATACATAAACTGAAATAGTGTTATCTTATTGCTTTGCATTTCCAAGGGAGATATAATATACACAATATTTTTAAATATTATGAAATTATGATTAGGAAGAAAATTATGGGATATGTTTAAATGCTCTTGCTGAAGAATTTGACAGTTTAGAGTTTTTACAGATAATTTTCTTATTAGTTTCATCCTACAGAAGGCAAAGTGACTTCAGTACCTCTACACTGTGCTGTGGGAGAGATTTGCAACTTGGGTCCAAACTGGTAAGTAATGCAGCTTACTTTATTGCCACACAGTAAGTGAGTTAAGGCTGGTGTACAGGTCTAACACATTAGCTTGGATGCAGTGCTGTAGTACCACATCTGAATGTTTTTCTTGTATTAAATGATATCGTACTAGCTATAGTTGTGCACTCTGCTTAAGGACTGTGTCTGCAAGCCTGGAGCTAGCTCCAAGGTCATCAGAATGAAACCAAACATTACTGTTTTGCCCTAGCCAGAACATCACATGTTTTGTGAGTATGTGGGATTTAATCTTGCCAATCTCTCTAATTCTCCTAGAGAAACTGCAGTGATAGGAGGAATTTGCAATATACATTACTGCTACAAGGTAAACCAATGATTTTATTTTCTGTGTTTTCCCTATATAACTTCAGCAACATGAAATGCTACAAGACTCCCAATGTGCCAAACAACAGAATCATTTTAAGCAGAAGGTTATTTTATTAGGCCTGAACAAAATGCAGTGTTCACAGAAATAACACACCATGAGTTATGAATGTGTTTACCATTTCATCCCAGGCTCATTCCTGTTCCAGTTCAGTTTAATAACAAGATGTTGTTAAATTCAAAAGGAGCAGATAGAGACTAGTATAAGGAGTGATGTTATATTAAAAATCTTGAAGGCAAGAAAACAATTTCTGTAGAGAATTTGGTACACCTCATTACAAAATTACATTAAGCTCATGGGGAATGTTCTATGCATTGTTGCGTGTTCTGTGTTGAGAAAGAAAAGCTGAAGTCTTCCAACAAGCAATTTGTATTATACAGGTAACATTTCAGTTACTAATATCTTAGTTGTGAACACATCATTTGAAGATTATTTGTAATTATAAATATCATCACTTCTGAGATTTAAACATGAATTAAAATCAGTTTGAAAAGAAACAAGGAAATGCCCTTAAGATTGAATTGTTTTGCTCAATCTGCATTACCTAAAGGTTAACTAGGTCTGAGGTTCAAAACAGCTGGTATTCAGTTCTTCAGGAGTGTCAGCATTGTTATCTAGTGGTTTGTGACACTGCATAAGAAGAAATGAAAGCTGCATACTGCTAGAAATAGGAGGAAAACCAGCTTTTAGCCCTATGACATTGCATAAGTACTGCAACACTGAGGATGAGTTCTGCTGGTATCAGCTGAAATGCAGCAGGAGGAGCTCTCCACCCTCCTTGACATCCCACATGAACCTATAACTCACAGCAGCCACTTCCTGAGTAAACACATTCAATTTGGGGAAAAAAAAAAAAGAAGAATCAAAGCAGTCAAGTGTGCAAGTGGGGCAAATGCATCTGATAAGTTATATCTACTGAGCTACATGTAGTGACTTTCCTCCATAAAAGTTATCTGGTCCTAGTTCCATCATTTTTATATTTAATTTTTGGAATTATCTCTCAGGTTTTGACCTTCTACAAAATGTCAGTAACTATGCAGATGATATTAAGTTGACGATATTATTAGCCTAAAATGTTATCATTAGAATAATTGCATATGGTAAGTACAGGGAAATTTTAATGTCCATATTATCAGGTTGTTTTATGTTTAATACAGCGGTTTGATCCTAGAGCAATGTTAGTTTATTTACTGTTCAGTGTATCAGTATACTTTTAAGAAAGCATCTGTGAGCATGAAAATTATCCCTGCAATTTTTGTTTTTATGTTACTGCTGCTGTTATATTCCTACTATTTTTATTGCTACTTTTTGTTCCCGTCATGCACTACCCAACAAACAAGAAGCAAAATAAGTGGGCTTACAAAATTATATATCAAGACTTTCATTCTACTGTGAATAACATAAGATATTTGAATCTTGGAATAAATACAGTACTGATAAGTGCATTTATACATTAAATTAAGGGCTTCTTAATGCTACTTACAGAAACACATGAAGACTGATTTATTTGAATCATGATCTAATACATGGGAAAATTGTTTTCATTAAAAAAGAAAAAACATCCGGGTGAAAACAAAAAATCTGTAATGTTGTAAGAACAAACCTAATTCCATTTTATTGTGATCAGGAAGTCACCAACTTTGCATACAGACCTGAGAAGACAAAAATGGGAATATTACTGATTGGCACTATAATGTTAGTATTTTGTGTCAATGTGAAGAGCATCCCAGTGAAGCTGCTGCCAACAGATAGTATTCCCTTACATCACAGAGATCCAAGCCTTTGTTTCTGCCAAAGATTAACAAATTCTACCGAAGAAATAGCTCTCCCAAACCACACTCTAAAGCTGAAAAACACGTTTCAGGCTTGCTCATTGGTCTATAACATTTAAGTCAGTGATAAATGACAGTCAGTAGCTGTTTAACCAGAACAACAAGAGTAACACATGTTGTTGTATCATTTGCATTCCCGGAGAACAGAAATATCAAAGTGGTTATAATAACATATAACATTCCAATGTTATTAGACCAAAACATATCCTTCTCCATAGCTAGTGCTATGCAGGTGAGAAGAAACAAGTATTTTTAGCTTGTAGTGGAAATGTAGTCATCAGGTTGAGGGAGATGTGTTAGACTAGAAGCATGGGTCACATATGACAATACAAGCTGCTCACTGTTGTAACACAGTCCTGCCAAAGAGATGTACTTCAGATCATTGATCTTTGATATTTGAATTAGAACAAATATTCAAATTTTATGGAGGGGAGAAGATAATTTATACTGTCTCAGACTCTCCCCTTGGACTCTGACCCCTAAAATGTACCATCCTACTCCATACTGATCTGTTGCAAGGAGGAATTCTTGCCCAAACTAACAGTGAAACTAAATCTTCTTCTAATCTCGACAGCACTCTTCCTGAGAAACTGCAATATAAAATTTATCAAAAACTCAGTGGCTGCCAAGGCTAAGAAAGATGGATATTTTTCTGGTAATCCAAAATTTTAAATGAATAAAGTGCAGCCCTTGGGTACAATCTCTTATACTTGCCAGAGTCTGTAGTATCAATTTTATTTAAATTTTGAGAGTGATTAATATACACAAAGGCAGTTTACTAATGCTTTACCCATTTGTAGATTAAACAAAGACTCATTAGCTCACATGAGACTGTTCAGTTTTATTTTTAGCTACACTATGGCTGGTGCAATGACTCTTCTTTTAGCATTTTCATTTTGCATTGCCTTCAGTCCTGACATGAAAGTTAACATTAATCTGCCAACTCATTCTGATTGGATTGCTTTGGAAGTCACTCCAAAGTCACAATGGCTAAATGGGATGAAGCTGTAAGACAGAAATGCACTGCAGTTAATACCTCTGCAGTACTGAAGCTAAGCCAGGGCCAGCCCTAATTCCTAAAAGAAAACAAATCCACAATAATCCATCCCTTAATTCTGAACAGAGTGGCACAATGCCAAATAATATAAAACTTGCATTCTTTACAAAAGCACTGCATCTTATTCCACCGTGGATTCTCTTGGCCTTTTATTCGTGTAATTTGAGGTCAGTGAGCAGCATACATGTGAAGGTGTTATCTATACTGACACTTACAGCACTCCAGTATTCTCCTGAAGTAAGAGGACTCAGGGAGGAAATGGCTGCTGAAACAATACATTTAAGCTTCTGTTGCAACAATTAGAGGGCAAAAATTAAGATTCTTTCTAATACCACAGCCATTCCCACCCAGGACTTTTTTTCTAAGTGTATTTTCAGTCATTTAATCCATCTAAAGTCCAGTTGGGTAAAACTACAATTGTTACTGTTATTTTCTTAATCTGGGTCAGATTTTGGTTTTACAAAAAGAAAGGATGGCCCCATTCATGTCTAATTAGACTCAAACCAGAGATTTTGATTAGGAGCATGCTGATTTTAGCCCAAACCTAGACTGTGTTTTTAGAATCTATTCTCCCTAGAGTCCTCTCATGATGATAATTTAGCGTGACAAAAAGAACCAGTTTAGACATTTCTATCTTCATCCAAATATGTGTCTTCATATAGAAATAAGCCTTAAAATGTTTTTCCTAACACGAAATGTCCCACAGAAATATATATGCATGTTGGGATGTATTAGGTGGATAACAAGTATCTCTAGAGGTCAGGTATCATTTAGGACTCCTTAGGATTCCTTTGTGACAGTTGTCTTATCATGTAAATATCATATAATATTAAAATTTGTTTTGTATTATTAACATATATATTTCAACTTCATGTTAAATCAGACTGTAAGAGTTGTTCATTACCTTACCAGAGATGACAAACAAGAACAAAGCAGTAAAGTGCCTCACTTGTTTCAGGATTGACCGACATAGGGGGAACGATTGTTTACGAGGGAGGATAGCGATAGGACAAGGGGGAATGGTTTTAAACTGAGACAGGGGAGATTTAGGTTAGATATTAGGAGGAAGTTTTTCCCTCAAAGGGTAGTGACACACTACAACAGGTTGCCCAAGGAGGTTGTGGATGACCCGTCCATGGAAGCATTCAAGGCAAGGCTGGATGTGGCTCTGGGCAGCCTGGTCTAGTGGTCGGCAACCCTGCACTCAGCAGGGGGGTTGAAACTAAATGATCTTTGAGGTCGTTTTCAACCCAGGCCATCCTATGATTCTATGATTCTATGACATTACTGTAAATGAAATCCCAGTAATCCTGAAATTCTAAGGCCTGGAAGTTAAATATTTCTTCATAGTATAGAAATATTTCAAGAAATCCAATTTAACATGTATCATAGGATATTGAAAACAATTCATTTTTCAAACTGAACTTGATATATTCTTGACCACACGTGCAGACGGCTGTGCAGACAAAAATGATCTTTTCCCTTCCACCATGTTTTTATCACTATAGTACATCTGGCCCCAGTGCCATTGTCAGTGCGTGGCTGGATGTCTGGAGTGATGCATAATGATAACTAACCATGAGACAGCCCCCTTTACTCAGCCATGTCTGCATTCAGTTCTGTGTGACGACCTGGTATGGCTTTGAAAAGCAATGTCACTTCATCAGGTTAACCCTACATTTGTGTCAGGCCCTATCTGTTCACCTGTACTGTGCTGACACAGCTATTTGCTTCTGTTCTGAGGTCCAACTGTAGCTCTGCATTAGGCATTCGTGTATGTATATAAGGGAACATTCTTGCCTATTGTTAAAATCTATTTTTAAAGGTTGAAAACTGTACTTACCTCCAGCAAATGCTGCAAACAATTGACTCACAAGTGAACTATAAATAATGCTCACAGCATAGAGCCCATGTAGCATACTGCTCTAACATTACTGAATATTCAGAACCTGCTGCCTCTGGTAGCTATATACGTCATGTTCATGACAGGTTCAGGCTTCAGTAGCCCAGAGCCCAAGATCCGGCATGTGTTTTGGAACAAGAGCATTTGCGGATTAGTGAATACCAGCCACAGGGCCAGGTATGATGGGGAAAGCTGGAAATACAAAGTGTCTCTACTGACATTCTAAATATTACCACAAAAGTATATGAAATATAGGGATTGGGAGGAGATGAGGGGAATTTCTGCCAAATACTGCCAGATATAAAGCAATTTAGAGAGCTACAGGCCCAGCCTCCATCATATGCAAGACTTCTGATTCGGGCAGATTTTTGAAGGAAGTACCGCAGACATAGAATGTAGGATGAAAGTGGCTTTGGCAAGGATAGATCTTCCCAGGCTGGGCTGCTAAATTTTTGACCAACATCAAAACAAGTGTGGTGGGAGATGGAGCTGTTATGGTTGTCTCCCTGTGGGTTAATGGGTCAGCCCTAACCAAGGAAAGGGCAGAACAGAGCACTTAGCCCCTTGGGAGTACCAGGGGAGAAGTGAAGGAGAAGGAGCGGTTTTTCCATGTTTTGCCATTCAGAATGATGCAGCAAGTCTCCAGCACCCCTACCACAACCAAACAGACCTGCAACAAACAGACCCTACTTGTCAGGGAGAGAATAAGAGGAAAATGAAATACACGGTCAAAGAAACGAGCCCAACAACTGTGACATGTACACAGCATCAGATCTGTGTCTGAGTTCAACACAGCATTATAGCCTCATCCAAAGTTTGTTGTCTCTCTTAGAAGAAAATGAAATGTGAGATCATGGAGGCAAGATTCTGGCAGGGGTATAACCATCTCTTCACTGTGCTGTATCTCAGGTATTATATTCAACAAGAATCTGAAATGCTGTAGTGCATACATGTATAGGCTGCTATTAAATCAAGTCAGCTAGAGGTCATTAACACCCAGTAACTCAATGCTTCTATGATGAGAATGTGCCTACTTCTACAGCTATTGAAAAAAAATCACTGCATTTGTACTGCATCTTGGTTTATGACTCAACTTTTTCACACGCCAGTCTCTCAACTAACTCTATTAACTCTTCAATATACATATGTAGATGAATTAGTCAGTTGGACTGTTCAGTTGTTCCACAAGTCACATTGTGGGTCTAATCTACCTATTTATATAGAAAAGTTGGCTGGGTGTAAAAAAAGATATTTCATAAATTAAGCTACATAGGAAATATTTGGATTTCGAGCATTTGTTCTGAGACAGTAAATGAATGAAACAGATATCTTATTTCTGACCATTCTTTTACTATTTACCCAGGCAAAGCTACTTTGAAGATTATTCAGACTCTGCTGTTTAAACCCAAGGTTATGGCAAGTTCTACATCTCACGTGAAAAATGATGTCATTCCTTTATGGGAAAGGATTATTACATGTAAAAACACTGTTATCTTGAGTTACAACTGATCAAAAAAATCTAAGATAGTTACAGATATTTCTGCTGTTGTACTTTGCATGTTCTATTTTATTTTATTTAAATTTATTTTAATAATTTTTTTTATTTCAGATTGTTCTGGGAAAATCCCTCCATATATAAGTTGTGGGAAAATGCTTCAGTTAATTAAATAGAAATACTATCAAATGCATAGAGGATAGACTTGTGGTTTGTTTTTTTTGTTTTTGTTTTTGTTTACATCTAAATCCCAAACAAGTATAAATGCATTCTTTTGCTGCCCTGACGTAGCACCAGTAATCGAAATTCAAAGTGTATATGCTGGACTGTTTTCCAGCTCTGTAGTAGGGACAAGAAATTTCAATGAAAATAGAGTTCCGGCTTTGCCCTTTGCCCTTTCTGCCTTACCACATTCTACTCATTATTTTGATTCAATCTTCTGTTAAAGGATTCTTCCATCAGTTCTCAGATAACTGAAAATAAACCTATGTGAGTTCAAACAAAATTCATCTCCAATGTGCCACACAGTATTTTAAACTTAACAGTTGCTTGCAGAAAAATGTATAAGTAGATTTCCAAATCAATGAAAAGCAATAAAGATTTTTTTCCTGGTATTTGTCAATTGTAGGGTTAACAATTTCAGAAGATTTAAAATGAACACTGATTTTGGTTGGCAAATTATTATGACATCATCTTTTCCCAGATATACTATAAAATGCCCATAATTCTTTTGGTTTTCCTAGGGCCTGGCTGAGGACTAAATCTGTTCTTTCTTACAGAATATTGGATTTTTTGAAATTATGGCTTCACTATGGACTTCTGAGATATTTTTTAGCAGAAACGAAATAAAAAGGAGTTATTAAAAGCACAATTATTGGATGATTTGGCAACATTACACCTAAAGCATAAAAACCATCTTCCACTTCATTTTTTCATATTCTGCTCCTCTAACTTAGATAAATCTGGAATTTACTTGAATGCTGAAAAGAAGGGAAGGGCAGGGCAGGGCAGGGAAGGGAACGGAAGAGAAAGTGATTCCTGCAAATATGTAAAATATTATTACCATAATATAACATTAATTAAAAGAAAAGAGCTTACAAAACCTTAGAAGAAACAGGCTTATGTCAAGGACATCGACAGTTCACTGTAGGGATGCTGGAGAAGGATGTGAAATTTCACTAAGTTTTATCGTGTACTTCTGGAAATTACTTGAAGAATACCATTCATTTTCCCTTGATTCTTTCCTGATGGGTCAGCATCAAAGGAGAAAAAAGACTAAAGTATTTATTGCATTGTAAGTATTTAGAGAATTAGAGACTTGAAGTTATTCATGTAGATTGTCTGCCATTTTTACTGAGATTTTCTTTGCTAAACAGACTTGAAAAATGTTTTATAAGCCTCTGAAATGCTTGCAGTAATTTAATTTCCTCACTTTTATGTCAGTCTCTCATTCTTCTGTCCTTTAACTGGAAGTCAGAAAGACAAAATCCTGGTGCTTGAGTTGAAAGAATACCATTAGACAGAGTTCATTGACCTGAGCCTTCCACAACATTAACTGTACGTATGATACCACTGAATTACAATACAGTTTTTCATTGCTTCAGAAAACTGTAGAAGAGCATAGCAGGAGGAAGTCTTCCTGATGCCTCCTTAGCACTTCTTGTGGCCATTGCTCAGATACAGATAAAGAGTGGAAGAGGAATGACTGCACAAGCTCGAAACTAAACAGATGCAGAGTAGGTTTTAAAGAAGCCTGAAAATAACTGGACAATCAGTACAAAAAAATAAGGATTCTGGAACTACAGGTGACAGATTTTTTTTTTAATTTGATGAAACTTCAGACTCAATTATGGTAAAAGTCACATAAAAACTGTCAAAATTCTAGCTGCCAATATAATGATATCAATTAATTTAAATACTAAGATCTGTAAAGGATGAATTTTCTTTCATCATGTAGACCGTCAGATGTAGAAAATTAAATTAAAGGCAGAGGCTATTTCACATAGAAGCAGCACTTTCCATATGCAGAAGAAGATTTATTTCCAGAAAACAAAACGTGATTTGTTAAAGAATTAGGAATGGATTCAGGACTGCAGTTATGCAGTAGGACACTCCTACATGTCCTACATGAAATATCTACCATGAGGCATGTTTCACACAAAGTTGTTCAGCAATCATGGGTAAAGTCTCCACTGTTCCACAGCCTTTAGCCTCTTCGTGATTACATATGGTTTTAAACAACACTGACAACCTCAGTATTTTTAAGGAAAAGAAACAATACAGGATAGGAAGTCAGCAACTCACAAGTGTTTCTGATCGGCAGGATATTATTTGTAACATCTAGACGTATAATATTTTAAGTATGAAAATTTCTGTAGCACCTAATATAACAGAACTTTGAGATATTTTTTGAAGTAGTGCTAATAAAAAACTTTCTGATTGTTGATATACATAAATGCATGAAGCTATTGTGCCATTAGTGACATAATTTCTTAACCATCTTGTTTAGAAAAATGCACACAAGTTCAGTTTTACAAGTTCTAGGAAGCTTAAGAGAATACCAAAAATCTAAATATGGAAATAGAGCTATTTGTTCTATCATTAGTAATGCAGGAAGTGGAGAAAGAATAGTGATGTTCTTAACGTGATCTAAAAGTTTAGGATTACTAACAAAGATCATTAACTTCTGGGATCTATGCAGACCATGTCTGAGGACTGGATTTAAGCAGAATTTAGGAAAGAATATAGCTTTATCTCCTAGCTTTTCATATGAAAAAGTATTGGTTCTGTTACTTCTAGCATGGAGGATCCAAAATCTAGTTGTGTGGATAGTTGCCAAATTTATTGTCCAGTAGCTTGAATTGACTTCTCTTTTTCCTGCAGCAGACTGGCAGAGCATCTTCTGGCTTGATGAAACTTGAGGAAAGAAAGACTTGGAATCTGGTGCTAGAAATTGCTAAGCATCAAGGCTATTGAGAGTATCACTAGAAAGCAACCTCTTCTGCTGCCTCACTGAGAAAAGGAGGGAGGAACTTGTCGCAGCACAGTGCAAGAAGAGTCTAAAAGTCATCACAGTCTTGTGTCACCCCCAGTAATAAGCACTTGCCCCTAATGCATGTTGATGGCCTCAGGAAATCTGTGCTGAGTACTTAAGAAATTCAATGACCTTCAGATTGAAGAGAATCCTGGAAGGGCAAGATGAAGAAGGTGGATCAGCAGCAATACAGCTCTTCATTATGCCATAACATCTGCTGCTATCAGACTGAAAACATTTCCGTTCTTCTTAGTCACACTTTGAGCCCAAGCCTAATCCTATGGTTAAAGTAAATTCTGCATTCATCAGGAACATTTCATGTGAGTATACATGTGTGAACATTACATTACTTGAAATGACAAAAAAATAATTACTCTCAATTTACTATAATCATCTACTGGTTTAATTAATGTTGGCTAGTTGGTTAGTTGGTTTGGGTTTTTCGTTTTGCCTTTTGGGGCTTGCTTTTTGTTTGTTTGGTTGTTTCTTGGTTTGTTTGTGTTGAAAATCTTCTCTTGCCTTACAAGCATCACCATAATATGTCCTCATCTTGGAGTACTACACTATATATCTTGTAAAAATACTCTCCACCAGTATAAATAAAGACTTTAAATGTGTCACCCCTTTTTAATATCACAGCATTAGAAACCAGATACAAAAGGGTGGAGGGCAAAATAGTTGTTGCTTTATTTAGAAACAAAGCAGATGGGGAAAAATATGTCTCACTAGTTACAAAGCACGTGGCGATGTCACTTTCCACAAAGATTTTGGTGCAAGGAATATAACAGTCTGTATCAGTTAATTTTTGTAACACTTAACACTAACTGGAGCAGAAGGAAAATACAGTATGTTCTGTTACTGCCGTTGTTTATAGCTAAATATAGGAATCCTATAGAGCCTGTAGGTAAATTCTTGTTATCTAAGGGATCATTCTTCACTCAGTCAAGTCTACGCAAGAAGACAAGGCCATCATACAGTGTTGAGATGCCTTAAATTTTCTCAAGAATGTTTAGAAGCATATGACCTGAGTTCACTCTTAAAATAAGTTGTCCTCTTCAGTGTGTTCACAGCCAAACCACTGCCTGCATCTTAGCTATGTGACAAAAGCTTTATATCACAATGGTACCTCACACATCCTCCTTAACTTTAAAGTGAAATCTGAATGTTCAGGGAGGAAAGAGCTGCAGTGAAATCCAGTGTTTTCCACAACCTGAAAGAGTGGTTATTGCAGTTGCAGTACTATTCAGTTGCCCTGCCAAAGAAACACTGATACAAGGCCCCTGTGCAACAAATTGTTGTGCATGTAATTTTGTGTAATGTGACATGAATTCTTAGGGAATATTTTTTTTAAATTGACTTTAAATATAAGTACCTGCTGACATATCATAATGTTGACAAGATAGGCAAATCTGTTCCCAGACTGTATACATGCAAAATAGTGCATATTAATATGCAAATGGATAATCATTTTTGCATAACAAATATAAATTTCAAAAGTTTTGTGTTTGTTTTTTCACCTTTCCAGATTTATTCCAGCATGATTTTTACACAAATTTTGAAAAACTTAGAAGAAGCCCATAGGAAAATCACAATACCAGCTGCTGATACTTGGAATCTGGTTGAAATATAGACCTGGAAACCTCATGTTAACAGTTCACAGAGTGTACACCTGAGGATTTAAAAGTCCCAAGTGAAAATATTTTACATTCCTCAGAAGAATAACATACATTAAAAAATTCTCATTCCATGATGCCAAAGAAGACTGAAAAGTCCAGGCTGAAATTACCCCAGCTGCATATGCTCCTTTGTGAGTGGTGATGGGTTCAGCCTTTCTTGTGATGCAGATGCAGGGAGTGCTCACATTACCCTGCTACAAATGTCTTTCATTCTCATGCCTTGTTGAAGTGGAGAATGTGGTAATTGAAGCTCCCAATAACTAAAAAGCTGACTGCCATGCAATTCACTATTTATGCACTTCAGTTTCATCTGTTGTGCTGAGATACTAGTGGGTATATTGATTTTTACTACAGGCATTTTATAGATGTTTTTTATGCTAATGTTTTGGGAAAGGTACTGGGAAAAAATGGTGTCTCAGTGCCTCCCCACACTGAAGCACTATATTGGATCAATCCTTTCTCTTGACTAGGGAGGCCCAAATGCACCTTTAGTGTGCATTACACATGCACTAGAAGTGTATGTATGTTTTTGAGATGATTAACATCACTTAGTTTACTGATTTAGAGAGAGAGAATAATGATAATATATTAAAAACCTAGCCACAGGAGTGAGAAGAAAAGGTCCTGTTTTTATCTCTTCCTGTGAGCTTAAACTTTTCTCTTCCATCTGTACAACGTAAGCATTAGTTTAAGAACCTAAAGGTTAAAGAATTAATATTTTATGAGGTGGGTTTTTTTTAATCTTTATACAGACGGTGCTATGAAAATAGTCTGACAAGTTAGTTTCATTATGAATTAGCACTTTTCAGACAATTTCCTTTTATTCATAGATCGAACAAAATTTTTTCTCTACTTTTATGGGGAGTAATGGAAAACGATGAAAATTTTATTTTTGTCCTAACTTCTCCAGGTAGGGAAAATTCATTTAAAAAAATTCTCTTGGGATTGTTGTAAAATGGGGGTCATATTTTACATTGCTCCATGGTTTTTGCATATGAAACTTACACAAAGGCTAGGAACATGGAGTTGTGTAAAAACATTCAGACATATAAACACCATATGTCTAGGACAGAATAACTTTCTAGGCTCACCACAGCTCATGGAGAAAGTAGCCTCCAGAGAATCATTCATCTCACTTCAATAAAGTAAAGTAATTGCCTGAGACATGCAGAATTAGTTATCTCCCATTTCTCTTTATCAGAGGAAATATGAATGATCAGCTTAGAAAGTATACTTAATGCTTAGCTGATAAAATTATTTACTTCCAGAAAAAAAAGAGTTTTCTTTGATCTAATCACTTTTATATTTACGTAGATATATATTTACACAGATGACTTACATACAGATGAGTATGAACCTTTGTACCACTGAATAAGAAAAGAATAAATGGCAGTGTAACCTCTGAATAACTTCAAGGTAATTTTTTTTTTTATTTTCTTTGTCTGTACAACAAAATGTAGTTTATATCATGTCAGAAGTTTCTCAGAAAATTTTGAATGTCAAATGGCTAGAGCTTAATATTTAGAGCAAGAGGGAAATTTAATTTCAAATCAGAATTAGAGTTCAGTTTTTCTGTAAACCTATAAAAAACTTGTAAGATAAAAATGGCTGAAGTTTGTGAGGTGTAAATTGGTGTAAATCTTTCACTGTTATTCTGCCTGTAATACTTTTTTGTCAACTTGTCCCACATTTCTTCAGATTGGCTGTAAGTTCTTGGCTGCTTGAGAAATTAGGTCCCATATGGTTCTGGAAACAACCCAGTCAGAGGAGTTTCTACTAATCTGGAAATTCAAACCTGCCCCCTACCCAGAAATATGAAAGCATTCAAATTCCAAGACTCTTTTTGGCTTGCCTTCAGTTAATATCAAAGGTCTAAATGTAACGTACATTATGGCAGGAAATCAATGCAGAGAAGAGAGAGTGAGTGGGCAGCATTCCACTCTATATGGCCAGGAATAGATCTGCTGTTGTTACCAGATCTGCCACTAAATGCAGTGCACAACAATGTAAATACCACAGCATTGTACTCGCTCCATCTTACAAAAAGATCACACCAGGGCGATAGTGGTGCAGTCTCCTCTGTTATATGCAGCTGCAGTGTTAACATGAGGGAGATCTGCCATCTTGTCCAAGCATTTTTTGCTGTGAAAACATGCAGGATATTTTTATAATTGTCTGGATTCCCTCTTTTCCTTCAGGCATCTCTCCTCAGGAAGCCTTCCAAATGCAAAACCATCATACAAACAAAATAAATATATAAAATAATTAAATGAGCACTGCACATACAAAACCTAGGAACTTCAAAGTAACAGATTAGAAATTTTGGTTTTGCTTGGTTTTCTGCTTGAAAGATAACAGAGAAGATAAAACATGACAGCTAATCTCCAGTGATCACTGAGAATGTTCAAAACAGGCCTTTTTTTGCTTTACTTTTTAGTGGTATATAAAATAGATTATAATTGCCTTTCATTTTGTGAACTCAACATTATTTGCTTGTTCTGTTTTTTTTTTTTTCTATGGTGATATATCATTCAGGTTCAAACGATTCTATTTTTGCAGACATAAGAAGCGAAGTAGTTCCACAAAGTTCCCTGAAATAAAATGCATATAAATGAAAAAGTCGCTGTCAGTGACTATGATGGAAGCAGGCTAGCATTGGTCAAATGATTTTAAAACAGAGTTAAATCCCAGGAAGAACTCTGGAAGCCAAAATTCCTTCCATGGAAATCTAAATCATATGTACCCTGAAAACTTAAGTCTTCCCTGTCTCTGTATACATACATCATAGAATCATAGAAACACAGAATCATAGAATGGCTTGGGTTAGAAGGGACCTTAAAGATCATGTAGTTCCAGTCTTCTTGCCATGGAGCAGAGTTGCCAACCTCTAAATCAAGCACTGGGTTAGGTTGCCCAGGATCCATCCAACCTGGCCTTGAACACTTCCGTCTTCATTGGAGAGGTGCGCCAGACCTCTTATCATCTTCATGGATCTTTTTTTTGGACCCTCTCCGACAGCTCCACTTGTGCGGGGGGCCCCCAGACCAGGATGCTGTACTCCAGATGGGGCCTCAAGAGGGCAGTAGAGGGGAACAATCACCTCCCACACCCTGCTGGCCACCCCTCTTTCAGTGTAGCCCAGGATACAGTTGGCCTTCTGGGCTGTAAATGCAAGGCCTCCCCTGGCTGAAGCAATAAGGAAAGGCAATGAGAATTCAATATTTGAGAACTGGCAGACTTTGTTCCACAACAAATACTGACATGTGCCTTGAAGAACACAAGTTCATGAAGAAATGGAAGATGTATGCAGAAGAAGGAGAGAAGACAGAGTCAGCAATTTTAGGCATCGATACGCGTCAGAGGATTACACAAGTAGTGCTGCTTGACCAGGAGGGACAATCAGAAACATAGGTAGACCCAAGACTCGAGGTGGAATATTGTGCAGTGGCAGTACTGCACGCAAAATACAAAAGAGAGAGCAATTTCTTGAAGAGTGTAATCAACAAGTTGTGATTTTCTTAAAAAGATAAGTGAAAAAGTGCTGTATTACTCTTGTGTGAAGGGAAACCACACGGAGCACAGTTACACTATCCTCAGTGGAACAATGAAGGGGACTGTGCCCAAGGGAATGCAATACCTCCTGAAACTGATGGATGTGCATGAAAAGTAGTGACTTCTTGCCTTTATTTAACATGGGAAACTTGTTCATTGTAGTGTCTGCTCTGTGATCAAAGAGGAATTTCTCCATGTAATCTTTTTACCAGGAGACATGGGAACTTACTAGGATTTACCCTGGCATACAAAGGATGATGAAAGGAAACTTAAACATCTGCAAATGCCAGTGAGGACTGACAACAGTCTGCACTTACTTTCTGGGTGTGCTTTTTAGGTCATTTGTGGGAAACATTTTGTTAAATAAATTGAGCTTTTTTTTCTATAGGAGTCTGAAATAGCCACCATCAGCACTGCCAGCTTATGGGACGGGGATTATCATGCAGTGGGGAAATTTGTTGAAGCAAACACAACCCCTTAGCAATTCTCCTCTCTGTGTTTGCCTTCACGACTGCCTTGGATGAGTGCTCAAAGATTATATAACCTGGCAGCAGCTCTTTAGGCTGGTTTTTGAGCCTACAATATCTGCTGTATCTTGCTCAAAATAAAAAGGATGTACTTGATCAGAGTTATTTAAATACTACTGTCACTAATGCAGCTTCTTTCATATGTCAGACATTATCAACATTTTACATTTTTCTTATTAAAGTAGTTAGCAATAATTAATTTTTTGTGGCTCTATTCCTACTTAGAAAAGGCTAAATAGCTGGCAAGCCTCTTAAAGTAGGATTAGACTGCAGACCAGCTCAGACAATGCTTCCAGGCATTGGGGGTGTACTGCAGAATCAGTTTAATAAAGTCTGATTAGATTACTTTCTCTGGTCAATTTGAAGCACACTGGCCACAGGATAAATCATCTTTTTATCTCACTGCTTTGCTCTTTTTCTTTGCTGAAGCATATTTTAAAAACATTAAACATATTTTCTAAACATCTATGTATTTACAGATGCAAAAGAAGCATAACCTTTTGAATTCCCTGTTGCCCTAGCGCAGTTTGATATTATAACTCAGAGTAAAAGATACACCCATTCTCTGAGATGTCTGTGATCAGTTGTTTACTTTCTTAATACATTTCCATTTTTCCTTTCATAGAAGTCCCTGCTTGTGTCACAAGAAAACAACCTTTCATTCCTTAACCGGATCTGTTAAGATAATAGTTTATGTAGTGAAAAATGGTTTATGTATTTTATACAGTGGTAAAGTTAGATGCTTCTGATAGATGACCAGTTTAGGAAGAGTGTTGAATTTAGTCTTTTATTGGGAAAGTAGGAATACAGAATTATAGAATCATAGAATGGCCTGGGTTGGAATCTTGGATCTTAAAGATCACTTAGTTCCCATATCTTTAAACTTGATTTGTTACATGTGTTGCTGAGCAACTGTAGATTTATTCCGAAAGTCTCAGTTTAGAACTACTTTTTCCTTTATAAGTTGTCAGTGCTTACAGTAACATTGTGCAAGTTTTCCACCTAATGCCATCTCTAGTAGAAGAGTTATTTAAACATTAAGATCAGAACAAAATATGCCTTCCTCTAGCTTTTTTTAAGATGCTTAATTATGCCAACAGCAATTAGTAGCCAGCTTAGTTTCTTGAAATCATATTACTCCAGTCTGTTTTGCCTTTCAACAGTCTGTGCCCAAACATTTCTTCAAATTTTTATGTGGTCTAGAACTTATCTGCTGATACACAAATTCTGTTTGCATAATGTACATTCACATTTTATTTTCCACTGGAACATAAAAATGTATTTTGACTTCTCCCAGGGTTATTTCTACACTTTGGGAAAATAATGCATTTCTACGTTTATGAATATGAAGTGTCCAACCCAGAGGCTGTCTATGTAAAGGTCCAACCCTGCTCATGTTTTCATTCCATTGTGTTAAGTACAGAGCAAATATTTTTAGTGGTTTGTAGGCCACTGCTCCACAATTTCTTGTAAAATGGCCTAAGATTTGTTTAAAGGAAAACTACTTTTCTGCATTATAACTGTTATTACTGTCATAAAAAATGAGGTGATGATACGAAAAATAAAAGATGAAAATAGAATGAAGTATTTCCAAAGTTCCAATTTAAAGGGTGCGTTTTCAAGCCTGTTCAAACTTTGTTTAACTAAGATGATAATTTAAAACAGCTTATGTCTATGCAGTCTATCTTTTCATACATTCTTCCTTTTTATTTTCTAATTAACTATTAATTAACTAATTTCTAATTAACATTTATGGACATTTCCTTCAGATTTTATTCATGCACTCTTTTCAAATAGCTGAAAAGGTCTTGAGGGTAACCCCAAGTATGAATGGTAAGCTGGACATGAACCAGCAATGTGCTCTCACAGCTCAGAAAGCCAGCCGTATCCTGGGCTGCGTCAAAAGAAGTGTGGCGGGCAGGTTGAGAGAGGTGATCCTGCCCCTCTACTCTGCACTGGTAGGGCCTCACCTGGAGTACTGCATCCAGATGTGAAGTCCTCAGTACAGGAAAGATATGGACCTGTCAGGGAGCATCCAGAGAAGGGCCACAAAAATGATCCAAGGGGTGGAATACTTCCCTTATGAGGACAGGCTGAGAGATCTGGGGCTGTTCAGCCTGGAGAAGAGAAGGCTCCAGGGAGACATGATAGTGACCTTTCAAAATTGAAAGGGAGCTATAAGAAGGAAGGGGATGGACTCTTTAATAGGGTCTCTTCTGATAGGACAAGGGGAAATGGTTTCAAACTAAAAGAGAGGAGATTTAAATTGGGTATAAGGAAAAGGGTTTTTTTTACGATAAGGGCAGTGAAGTGCTGGAACAGGTTGTCCTGAGAGGTGGTGGACTCCCAATCCCTGGAAACATTTAAGATTAGGCTGGAACAAACTCTAAGCAAAGTGATCTAGCTGTGGATGTACCTGTTAATTGCAGGGGAGTTGGAGTAGCTGACTCTAAATTGAGTGAGAAAATTGTATGATTCTATGATTCTATGAAAAATTTATGGACAGAGAAAGAAGGAGGAAGGAAAGAAGGAGCACAGAAACCTTTTCCTCATATTTTCTGGGGAGACTGCAATGAATAGTCAAGAAGTTCTGACACATCCTGGTAGGCTGGTTGAAAAGTCAAAGCAAAACAAAGTCTGCAGAAACAGCCTGTGTTTTTAATAAGCTTTCTGCAAATTTCTCACTTAACTCTAACTGCCATTGGTAGCTAGTGCAGAGGAAATGCAAGATTTACCTCTAACTTGATCATGAAGCTGCAGTGCCCAAGGCGTATGTATAGTTTGAATGCTTGAGACACCTAAACTATGTTTTCTCAGTCTTGTTTGAGGTTTTCCAGTTCTGTCATTTATGGATATGAGCATTATCCTCAGTTTTTCAACTGATGAATATGGCACCTTTTCCTCTTCTGGACTTGGACAGATCAGTACAATACACTGCAGCACCATTACACATTTCCTTATGACTAATGTCTTTAGAAACACATATATACATTATATGTGATTTAGGCTTTAAAATAAGACTGAATAAGGTACTCAGTGGTTAATGAGAGAAAAAAGCTAAATTCTATCAGCAGAGCAGTCTAATCTTATAAGATTACATCTTCCACGGTTATCTTAAAGGTAGAAGTTGTACAGCTTTATAATTGCTTGAGAAAAGCCATTGCGTGTCCTTGGAAGTCACAAGACTGTGGGACTAAATCTACAGTAATATCACTTTCTTCCTAATAAATCCAATGCCAAAAGGATCTAAGATCACTACGCATTTTAAATAGATTAACTCTGAGGATATTATTCCAATCTATTTTATATGAACAATAAAGTTCTCTGGCAAGTTCAGTCTACTGTGAAATCCTCAAAAATTGAATGCTGATACACTTTGGAACCTGAATTGCTAGAGTTTGTCTGTTTTCTAGTAAAATGTCACTAGATGCTGTTAAAATTTGTTTAGCCTTAACAAACAAACTCACTCAGTGTTAAAATAAACTGGTTAGGAGCCAGAAGAGATGAGACAGGATTATTCAAATCTAATATGTGTTAGAATACAGCTTAAGTCCTCTGACCCTAATCACTTTCCACTGAGGTACATCAAATTAGGATCCTGGGACAATTTGTGTAGGAGTCTGAGTAAATGCACTAGCTTTGCCCTGTGGAAGAATTCATGCACTTTAATAGCAAGTGAAAAAGCATGGATGACATCATAATAGTTCCAGAGGCTACCTATACGTATAAGAGATCTACAAACTGCAGTGCTGTTTCTGAGACTTATGTGCAAATGCAGTGATTGATGGAAAGTGCTGCATCTTCATCAACCTTTAACGCTGTTCTTTTTCTATGCTAACTCAAAAAATTCTCTTTGTATAACAATAACTACTTAAAAGTTAGTAAGCGTTCATTTTCCTCTGGGATTATCTCAGATTTCTGTTTATCTTCAAAACTACCTTTCTCAGCTATTGCCCCTGAAAAAGCAGAGGTGGCATGAATAACCTGATCCTGTCTGCAACACTGTACATTGTTAAAGAAATTTCAGTCAAGCTTGTGAATCAGTCATGGTAATGACATTGCCTTAATGGGAGCATTGAAATTCTCAGGAGAGCCATGACATGGCAATACATAGAGTTCCTTTGGACCTCTCCCATTGCCTCTGTTCTGTGAATAACTGGGATGCCTTGAAGTAACTAGAAGTCACCAGTACTGACACCTGGGGTAGTTTATTTAGCATGGATTTACTTTTTCCTGTGTCTCTCAGCATGATGGTGGTTATTAGGTGAGCTAGGGATAAAGCAGCCTCTGTGTGGATTTTTTTTCGATTTTATTTACCTTACTGTCCAGGTTTTCATGGTCCTTTTATTTCCTCTTGAAGTGTTCAGAATAAGCCATTTCTCAAAGCAAGCCTGTATGCAGTTTGTCATCAAATCTCTTACACAGCAACACATTTCTGATCATTTCTGCCTTTGGCTACATCCTTCTCTCCAAACTCTGCTTTTATTTTCATGATTCTCAGAAGAGCAACGCTAAGTGTGATCATGATGAGTTCATTACGTACAATCATACAGAAATCAGTAACATGTAGGTACAAATTAAGAGTCTCCAACATATTAGCATGTCTATAAGAGACTGTCATATAAAACTGATCAGTTAAGTATGCAATTAGATATAGAGGGATAGACTCTTAAGTACCTCCTATCTGCTTTTTGTCCACCACACTTAGTAAAAGTGACTGGAGGCTAGGTAGTAGATTACAGCATATAGTGAATGATTAAATGCAGATGTGGCTGTTCTGTATGACAAAAGAGATGTAGCCAACTTGTGCATAGTTAATACCCTGTGAAGCAGACTGAAGATACAAAAATGAAAGAGCTACTAGGTGTACAAAACATACACAGATTAAAAAGTGATTGTTAAAAAATAAATAGTGTAGGAAGAATTGTCATTTATTTTTGTATTGATTAAAATAATTCCTGTTGTTTTTCAGTGCAATGAAATTAACAAGAAATATGTTCTTAGAAGAGTAACGTACATGAAATTTTATGGTGGTGCTGATGTATTAAAAAAAAAAAAAAACACAACTGTGGCAGATTACTGGGTCTATTTTCTAAGTTAACATTTTCTATGTTATTTTGTCCAAGCTAAGTCTCTCACAGAATAATAGAATTATGTGAGCATCCTCCACTCAAAGCAAAAAACAAGGAAACTCCTGGCTTTTCACCACAATTGAAACATTCTAGAAAGATTTTCATTTGAGATACTACAGTGACAGCAATTATTATTTTGAATGAAAACTACCATTTTTACATAGGAAGCAAACCCCATCAGTTTGTATTTTAAGGACATTAAACAAAAAATGCTCCCCATTCACTATCCTCACAAAATCCTTTAGTTTCTCAGTGATCAAAGTAATGCATTTCTCACTGATATAAATAACATACTAGCAATGAATAAATCACTGCACCATAAGGTCACATTCAAATTTTTATTTATAGTCTCACAGTAGAGAAAAATGTTTAATCTGTATCTTCTATTCTTCAGCATTTCTAGCTAGACCTAGTTGAGCCAATGTCTTTAAACTAGCTCTAGATACAAAATCATATTTGCTTTGCAACTTAGACAGGGATGACAGTTCACATCAGAATCAGTGATTCAGATTAGTTACAGTGAATGTAACTAATGTCGAACATTTTTTTCAAAATTCTATCTCACTGAAACGTAGCTTGTACTCTTCTGAAAGCAAGACATCCTTTGCAGACAACAAAATAACAGTTTGGATAAAGGCATTTGAGACCTGTATATAACCATGCCTAAGCTGCTACAGTTTCTGCTGTATTTTCTGCCAAAGTTCATCTCCTGCCATCCAGGCTAGAAGGACTGTTGTAGTCCCTTTACAGAACTGAGCAAAGGTCCTTTCAAGGACTTTTCAAGGGTCTTTTTCTACATATCTATCTCCTCTTCATCTAGCTTCATATCTACACCAAATCATAAATTATATTAAAATATGTTTTTGTAAGAAATAATTTTTATATTGTTGAAAGCTGCAACAAGGTTAATGGGGATCTTCTCAGATCTAGAATGATCAAACACAAAACACAACTTTAATTGTCAAGATGTTAGCATACTGTTTGATTGAGCTGTGAAATTAATCTAAGTTCACTGTATCATCAGCAGATTTACAGACCAAAAAGTTATAGCTTTCTTTCCTTCTTCCTCATCATTCTGAAAGGAATTTCCAGTTATCTCCAAAAAGAACACAGCTGGATAACGTACTTCTGTTTGCAATCTCTGTTGCTTCCTGTTTAAAGATCTTGCAGAACAGAGAAGAGATTGGCATTCTACATCTTGAATGAGCTTCAACATCATTCACAGCTTTTCTTTCTCTGGTCTCTGCTTCGAAACTTCATTTTCTTTCTTCTCACTCTTCCATCCTCTTTTCATCTTTGTGGTCAGCTTTATTCCATTGCTTTAAGTAATTAAAGGGTTTTAAGGGGGACATGGAAACTCCAGATCTTGGTTACACATGAATGAGAAGATCCGAGGTCCAATATTTCCTGATTACCTCATACAGCAGCACTGGAAAGCAGCCTCTCAGCTGTGCTGAAGATGTGTGTCTAAGTTCATTATTACCCTATATTTTAAAAGTACAATTTCTTCTAATGAGTTGCTGATAAAATACTTGTTGAATAATTAAATTGTGTGTGTTTAAGTAAAGTATAATACAACATTCTGACAGAGGAAATAAATAAAACTTTTTCCTTTGTTGATTGCTTGTATTTATCAGACTTAGTAGGTGAGATGTTCTAAATCCTCTAAATTCCCCATCATCCATAGCATCATCTTGGATGAAAAAAGGAAAGCAGAGAGATTTTTGTTTTAGTAATTAATCAAAAAAGGAAAATGTTCATGACTTCTCCTTACCAGTCTGAAAAGAGAAAGAAGGAGAGAGAAAGACACTAGTTTATTTACTCAAGCTGCTAGAAGTCATGACTCTGATGCTTGCAGATTGTCCCTTCTTTCACTTAGAATGACTGGTAGTTGTAAACACATGTCTCTCCCTTTCAAAAGTCATATATGGGCACCTTGGCTAGAACTGCTTGCTGACATGTAGAAATTATCCAAGGATACAATTTTATTTATCACAGTATGTGCTTCATGCTAAAAATGTGAATAGTCTCCGGCCAAAGAGTGGAGTAGCTGTTTTCTGGGAGAATCGTTATGCATCTGAAACTAAATGTTCTGTGTCTCTGGCTGTTTACTCTTTAACTGAAAACTAATCATCATTCAATATTGTAAAACATCAATGAAGTGAGTTGAAATTACAATGCATTTTTAAATGAATATGTGATCAGTAACATAGTGGATAAGCTTAGCTTCAGAGTGCCTTAGAGTGCAATAGTATTCAAAGTAAGCAAGCCTGCAGGTGGTAGGACACAAAAGCACCTGCAGGATCAAGGTACTTCAGAGAGCTAAAGCTTCTCAGAAGTAGGCATACCAGGACTTCCTCACCTGCAACTCTCAGATTTTCTCAAGGGTTTTGGGCTGGTTTGGCCCAGCTCCATGACTAATGGCATGAAGGGACCCACCAACCCACACCCCAGGAGAGGGGGAAGGGAAAAAGGGGAAAACGGTAAAGAGATGGGCCTAAAAACAAAACAGTGGTAATGAGCTAAGGGAGAAAGCTAATTTACTAAATATGCTAGTGGAATGCGAGATAACACAATATAATACAGTATAATTGGAATTGAAGCTAATCAATCAAATAGATGAGAGAGAGTGTCCAAAACTGAAGACCTTACTCTAATGCTGAAGGTGAGACAGCTAGGGAGCACACACCTCAGTGATGAACAGTAAAAGAAGGAACCAATCTCATGACTAGCAAGCAGTTTTATCTTTCCCTCTAAACAGAAAATGGAAATGTAACAGTGAACTTCTGGGATATGTAGTTCTTCTCTTCTGAGAACCAGGTACCCAGAAATACCAACAATCCACGGAACTGGAGCATTAGCTCTTTAACTCCCAGTGCACTACAGGATGTTATGATGTGGAATACCGATAACAGAAATAATGAAACCATGACACTTTTTAAATATATAGTATCTACTGTAGCAGGAAAAGATGGGACGAGATATTCTTTCTCCTACTTCTATTATTTTTGCTCCTTGCACTCTTTTAGACCATATCATTAAGAATATGAACACTTACTTAATCTGTTTATTTTGTAGATGGTAGGTGAACAGCTGTTCTCTGACTAGGGACTTGCAGAAAAGAAGGCAATGGTAGAAAGTTCACACCTCTTTAGCCAACCACTTTCACTAATGCTTGGCATGTTTAAATCCTTTTACCATAAGCTTGCCTGAGACAACCTTAAGACTTCTTACTAATCCCTCTGACAGATTTTTTGTTTGACTGTCTAACCAAAGAACTCAAGTGTACTGTGCAAATTAAAATTGAGGCAGGCTGAGGGAAGTAGGCTAGAAAGTCACTGATGAAATACAGAGCCTCAAGATACTTCCAAGTGTGATGTTTCACAAGGGTAATGGAAATGGTTTTTTAAAACATGAAAATAAAGTTGGGTAATGCAGCTCCATGTTTTATGACTCAAATGCAGCTATAGTACCATCTGCTCACAATACTATTTCTGCCTTTTGGAAGAGGGCTAACTGGCTCCCAATGAACTGAATTACGTCCTCCTGTTCCAAAGTAAATTTCCACTTTTCTTTTCAGTTGAACCACACAAATTTGACATTTTGAGAAGTTTCCACATTCAGAGAGCTGAGAACCATATTATTTCTAACATACAAAGTTAATGCTATTGGCAAATAAATTCCAGCACCTATTCTGGCACCATCAGTACATTAATTGCCTTTACCAAAAATATTTTTCATTTGTAGCAACTAAGAAAGATTCATAGAATCATAGAATGGCCTGGGTTGAAAACGACCTCAGAGATCATCAAGTTTCAAACCCCTGCTGAGTGCAAGGTTGCCAAGCACTTGACCAGGCTGCCCAGAGCCATGTCCAGCCTGGCCTTGAATGCCTTCATTCAAGGCCAGGGACAGGGCATGCACAACCTCCTTGGGCAACCTGTTCCAGTGCGTCACCACCCTTTGAGTGAACAACTTCCTCCTAATATCTAACCTAAATCTCCCCTGTCTCAGTTTAAAAGCATTCCCCCTTGTCCTATCGCTATCCACCCTCGTGAACAATTATTTCCCCTCCTGTTTATATACTCCCTTCAAGTATTGGAAGGCCACATTGAGGTCTCCCCGGAGCCTTCTCTTCTCCAAACTAAACAAGCCCAGTTCCCTCAACCTTTCTTCATAGAAGATGTGCTCCAGCCCTTCATGCTATAAGAAGCAAGTAAATTATTTATGATTTATTAAGGACGTGGTTTTGTCATACCTGCTAGAAAGGTAAAGATAACTAAAGAAAGAAGGCATTATTTAGAGTATAATTATTATTTCAGAGTATAGAGTATAACAATTATTTCACATTGTGATCCAAGTGACAGAAATAATTGAAAAAGGGCAGTAAAACTTTACAACTCCAAGCTGTCAATTTCTCTTTTTTAGAACTGAAGGTGGATAAGGCTGAGCTACAATTAGATGATACATAATCTTAGAAAATTGTCAAGACAAATTCAGAAATACTTGTTTTTATAACTGAAAAAAGTTCCTCAAAAAGTTATTTTTAGTATAGACAATCTTCAAACAAAAAACATTCTAGAATGTTGCTTTCAATATTTATGAACTCATCTTTAAAATTCCAACAAAATACAATGGGTTTCTGCTTTTTACTTGCTAAAATGATAGAAATGAAAATCTTATCTACATGAAGACAATAAAATTAACCTGAGAAAATGAATTTGCTGAAAGCATTGAAAACTGCCAAGAGTACGATGCTCCAGAACAATAAAAACAGTAATTCCAGCAATGTTTGACACTTGGAAAATGGGCATTATTAGCCCTACTCTGGAACCTAAGGAGTCATCTGTATTTTCTTGCATCCTCTCAGATATATCTGTTACACCATTCTTGATTTCTCTCAGATTTGTCACAGGTGCTTCAGTATCTGCGTGTAAGGCTTAGACCTTTGTGACATGCCTTTCTCTCCAGACTGTATCAGAAGCAATAGCGAGTACATTCAATGAATTTCATGAGGTTTATTGAAGGGGAGATATTTATATATATATATATCTTTACATCCCATATTTTCTCCAATTCTACTGACATTTCCTTAGGACCAGGAAGAATATAGAATTTTCTGAACACAGTACTTGAGGAAAGCTGTGTTATTGTACAAGTACCGTTTTAGAAAGTGGATTCTTTTAATTAAAAATTGAAACTGTATAAGAAATTTTCTGGAGAGACTGTAATTGACATGCTGGTGAAATCTAAATGTAGAAAAGGGCAACAGTGGGCAATGAGGTTAAGTAGAGATCTAAAGATTAGTGGAAGCAATAAACAGAAGGCTTTTAAAAATGAAAAAATACAGAGAGTCTGGGAAGGAGAAAGATTTAAGTGCTGTAAAGTACACAGAACAAAAAACTGTATTCCAACTTGAGCTACAGATAATGTTTCAGCACATGCTCATAATTCATCAGAATACCTGTTTTAAGAGGTTTAGTTTTTGGTTTTTTTTTCAAGTTTTTCCTCTTTTATCATGATTTTGAGAAATTTTTAATGTATCAAATTAAGCTTTTCAAAAATATAGTTTATTCAAAATGAAAAATGTATAAAAGATACTTTTGGTTCAGGGAGAATTTCTTTACAGAACAAAATTCAGTTGCATGAATTAATAGTCTCCTCTATTGCTGCTAAATATTGTCTGTTTCATAGCAGTGAACAAAGGAGTTTTGCTCAAACAGTGAAATGTTAGAAAATAAGAACACAGAAGAAGAAAACTGGATAATTTATCCATTTTCAGATTGTGCTAAATGATCATTCATGGTGAATAACTAAAAGGAATAAGTGGGTTCATTTTTAAGAAAGCAAGGGAATATTTCCTTAGTAGATAAAATATTCTATGCTGTTTTTTGCATCTGTTCCACTTTGAAAATAAGGAAGTTATTTTTACTAGTACAAGCAAGAAGCATATTTCTGAATTTCACAAAAAAATAAAGGTTAGGAAAAGCAGTCCTGCTGAGCATCACACACCACTGCCAAGGCAGTTCCAAATCTATGACCTTGAATGATCAGCTTATGCTCTACTTCTCAACATATCCCTTCCTAATACGTATAAGAGTGTCTAGATTGTAAGAACTTGATGATCTATCCTTATCTGCACACACACACACACACACACACACACACACACACAAGTGGAGGAAATTTTACTGGTATTTGGAGATGTGTACGTAACTGATCAAAGTGTTCTTCAAATATATAATGGAACATGGCTACAGTTTTTTCTTCTAAAAACAAAGTCACTAAGGGAAGTAAATCTAGCTCTTCATCTTTAGAGATAAAAGCTAATGCATAATTTAAATCATAGTAGATACATTTAAGAATGTCTTTAAAACAATCTTTTTCTTTTTTCCTGACTATTTTTATTTAATAGCTCAAGGAATTAAAGAAATCTTTCTAGTATGAAAATTAACATTCAGCTTGAAATACTAAAATCAAAACTGTTCATAGCAGTACTTTCTCATACTGATGACTGACACAGAATTTCTTACCCTTTAGCTATTTCTGCAGCTTGTGAAGGAAAGTCCTTTTGTTTGACTTAAGCTAAGGACCAAATTCAAGTGAAAGCCCTCTGTAGTTCTACAGTTGCTTCATGTAGGTACAACTCCATGTACTGAAAATGAATGAGGTTGTATGTGTCCTTATCTGAGGAGAGACACAAAAGACCTTCTCCTCTTTGCCATTTTACAATTCAGTGGAGCTGTACTCAGAAGGGCTTAAAACTTACAATGCTGACATGTCAGCTACAGGTTCCTGTTTTTTAGCCACTTGCCCTACTTCCTTTAATATATTTTCACACTAGCTCTCAGAGGTCCATGCAAAATTTGTGAAATTGCCTAGTTTTGTGCTGGCCCTGAGAGTATAGTATCAATATTTAATTTCCCCAAATCAATTCATTTCTCTATGTTAGACAGCACAGTGTTTGATACTGTTTCATTCAAGTTTAAAAGACGATCCTTGTATTATTTTTTCACTTCAAGGAAGGTTATATAAGAAGGTAAAAAATGACCTGAATAACACAGCTTTGGTCAAAAGTGAAAACTTGAAAAACATAGGTTTATATGTAGCAGGAAAGAATTTTGAAATAGTCAAGAATAGGAATCTAAATGACGGAGAAAAAGATCATATTCCAAAGGGAAAAAGAAACACAGGAAGAAGAGAAAACAGAGTAAGTGTGAAGATTTCAGAGGCATTAGCAATCAGCATTTTACAGTTTAGGCAAATACATTTGTCCTTTCAAAGACAGATTATGAGAGTGAATAAACATAACCGTATAAACACATTTCTCTATGTTAGTGCAAAGATTCCATCTACATTAAAGCAAAGGGACATACTCACAAATTTGCAATAGACATACCTAAACAAAATAAGTATACATTCTTTACTATTTTCCAGTACAATGAGACAAGAAAAAAATTGACTGATTTTGAGTTGGAAGTGGAAAGAATCCTGGCCCTGCCAACTGATGGAGACTTTGACCAAATCTCCTTTGAAGAGTCAAATGTAGCCTGTCCAATAAGAAAGGGCCTAAGACAGGACTATAAGGAAAATTGAATATCTGAATAAATTATTTTATTATGCCAACCTCAATAGGTCTTCCCCAAAAAAGTGGAGACCTACATAGGTTACTCTGAAAGTAATGCCTCCTATTTATTTCCATGGAAAATACAACAGCTACAAACAGCACAATAGCACTATTTGATAGAGAAAATTCGCATATACAAAACATACTTTTTCAACATAGTAGCCACCATTAGCTGTGCATTTTTGACAATGTTGAACAAGAACCTGCATGCCTCTCTCATAAATAGTTGTTTGCTGAAAATACAGCATCCTCCACCTTAGTGTGTTCACACCCACTCTGTGGTCTCTATAAACTAGCAGCAAGTGTTGATGATAGTCAATGGGTGCAATTTTTTCCTTATGGAGGAGTCCAGTTCCACACATTTACTTCTATGTCAAATGCCATTTCGTCAAACTGCCCCTCTTCTGCCATCTGCCACACAGCAACAAAATGTAATGGAATTTTGGTGGGAAGGTTCAACTCCTACTGCCATACCACCAACACCTGCTTCTGACATGGTAGGCCAACATAATAAAACAGGAGGCATTACTTTTGGAGCAGACCTTGATCAATAGAAAAGGTGAATTCTAAACAGGTTTCCAGCTCCAGATAACTGTGTCTACTGGAAACAACTACTGGTTTCATGTGTCCATTGTAAAACTTAGCATCTTAAGCTCATTGCAGTAGATGTTATTAAGACTTCTCGACTTTTATTATCTGTAAATCCAGAAGGGCTTCAGCATAAAAAAGAGCTGGTACATTGATTTAGTCATCTGTCTGCGATTAGTTCTGAAATTATCTGAATGAGTACATACTGGCTTTACTTTGAGATAACATAAAATCTTTCCATCTCAGATAAACTGTGAGGATCTGAGGATCTTCCAAAGTGCAGAAGGAAAAATATCCTGTGATCAAAGTATTTTTTCATAAGTTTTCTTTGAGAAATTAAGAAGCTGATAAATAAAACTTGTTAATATATCAACATTAATATAATGTGCGTGGGTAAATTCTGGTGCACATGTGGCACATAAATACACATCTATGCATGCAAGAAGACTTACAGTAGTTAAATATGTCCTCACATGTCCTTCTCCAAATTTTACTATTTTTTTTTCCAGATTAAGCTTTTCAAACAATGTGTGTCTGTCTTTGACACTCTGAGTTCACCAACATAACAAAGCTTTGAATATTTCATAACTGAAAACAAATGACATGTTGTTAGCTTGAATATAATCATTAATTTATGGGTATATTTAACCTTCAGTTTACTGAGAAAGGATGGATTTCTGTATTCATGTTGTACTGCAAAACCTTTTCTAGATCATACAGTGTAGCTAAAAGTGGGCATGGGCCTGTCATGGGTCTTACTTAGGACAACAGTTCGAAAACAAAAGCTAAAAAAGAACAATTTAGATTTTTGCAGGTTTTGATTTTAATGCGTGATTTCTAATACGTTTGAATCTTTTTATTTTTGCTATAATGTTGAAAGCTATCAAATAATATTCTTTAGCCGTGGATTTTACTTTTATTATAAGTCATTTTTAAAATTTTTAACAAAGAAATCTACACAGGATACATGTATCATCTCTGCTATGGGTCTTTCAGCTCACCTTAGAAGTAAAATTCAACTGAGAGCAGGAAAGGAAGACTTCATTATGATGAGCTGTAACTGATAAAGAGTTCTTCCATGCTGCTTACTGCATTTCAGCTCTTCTCTGGGAAAACAGTAATCATATGGATGTGTTTCATTTGTACCTCCTGATTTCTGAAGTAATTAAAAATATGTCAAGTAATATCAGTAAAATACCCTTTTCAAAAAAAAAAAAGTTTGCTGCTGATACAACAAATTCCATATAGCATTTCATACAAGAAAATTCAGGGAAAAAAAAAAGAAGAAAAAAAAAGTACAGAAAACAAAAACATCTGTGCCTTTTCTGTATATTCTATCCATTCTGTATTTTAGATAGACTGAACAATTTACATTGCCATTTTGGAGAAATGTGCAGTGCTCTTAGGCAACAGGATTTTATTTTTTATAAGAAAATGTTTAATTTAAAACTAATGAGAAAAGATTAGTGCACCTATACATACGTAATATATACTTCTCTAATTTGACTTCTGTCTAGTTAATTCAATTTTGTCCAGAAACTTTTAGAGACAACTTTAATATTATTTTGCTAGTCCTGAAAGAATAAGATTCTTGCACTGGAAAGTAGTTTAAAAAAGGCATGTGAATAGCAATCCTATATTAATTTTTATATCAGTGTAAAAACAGGACTGATCTCAGTGTTGTCAAAATAATCTGAAAGCAAAAAGAATATGAAAATGAAATTGTATTTTAAACTAGATTAATCTGCATCATTTACATCACATGTGAGTTTAAATACAACACAATTAAATCCATTCAAATCAGCATATAGTTGAAAAGTATTTCTGGATGAGAGTTTTATTCTATAATAATCCTGTTGTAGGTGTAACAAAAAATATATGGCATTTAAAAAATGCTAGAGCAATAAATCTGGAAATATAACTATGTCATATAACTATGACGGGTGAGGGAGTTTTGTTTGTTTTTGTTTGCTTGTTTGTTTCTGAAAATAGTGGTTCTTCAATGTTGCCTAGTATCCCAACAAATCTTTATAATTCTCTCAAGGACATTGAGACAGGCAAGCTTCAGAAAAGTGACTCAGACAAGGGAGGATTTTAATAACATTTAATCTGAAAAACTAGGATAAATTGAGCTTATCCCAATTTGTAAAATGATTTTAAATCTGATTCACTGGAAGTGGATAATTTAATTTCAAAAGGTCAGAAGTTTATCTAGATAATGTGTACTCTGGGTGTATTTAACAGGTGGCAAATTTGCATCAAAGGAATTTTGCCCTTAAGTGTATTATAGGATATTATGGGATATTCCTGATAAGATACAGGACTGAACACAACTTAGTTGTAGTTTTGCTAGAATAATATGAAAAGCAAATTAATTGCATGAAGCCTGTGTTACCATCTAAAACTGAATTATTTAGTCTTATTTGGGTGGGTTTCAATCACTTCAAAATACACTAAGAGTTATCTGCATCAACTTTTCATTGAGGCATAATTCTATATTTTTGTTTTGATTTTGTTTGTTTGTTTGTTTTTTAAGAAATACCTGAGTTAAAAACAACTTCCTATGTCAGTTTGGGTCAGGGTCTCTTGCCCAGGAAAAAAATAAATTCCTTTAAAGAAATTAACATCTAGTGTTTAGAAGACTTTGGCAGAAACTAACACTAAAAAAGTCAGCCTACAACTGATCCAGACGCATTTTACTTACAGCTGCCACAGAAAAAAAAAAGAAAAAAGAAAAAAAAGATGTGAGAACAATCAAAGAAACCATAACAGCTGAGAAATCTCCTAGATTCTGGTATAACTTATGATTTCTCAGGTCTGTAGAGATATTTACCTTTGAAGGGAAATCCAGAGAGTAAAACATAGTACAAATACAACCCTGTTATCAAAATGAAACCTTAAGTATTTCCAGAAACAAATGCCTTTTCAGATTTTTGCTCTGTTTAAAACACATTTCTAAAGTCACAAATCTCTACAAAGCCTAACCAAGTTTCATAGAATTTAGTAAAAACAGCATTTTTTCCTTTACAAGGTAGTGAGAGAAAGAAAGACAAAGCTTCCAAGCTGACAGCAAATTTTAGCCATCTCATCTACTTCATCGCCACCAACCACAGGTCTCCTCTTTCACAAAATCTTGCCATGTGTTCTGAAGACAAATGAATCTTACTGTTTCGCACACTTGTTGGAACAGAGATACTGAACACCTCAGTCTGGAGGTCTCACAGAGAACAGCCTGCTAGGATTATTCACTCAAATGAATGTTGGCCTCAGAGCAGCTCATTTCATGGCCATGCGCATCATGGTATAGCAATAGAGGCTGTTTTAAAGGTAGCCGCTTAAAGTTAAATGAAATTCCAGACTTGCTCCAGTACCCTTGTAACTACGATGCAAATAAAAAGCATTTGAGCAGTTAATCACTTCCACTTTTGACTCACTTCAGCCCCTATTGTCACTTGAGGTGCTCTACACAAAGGAAACAAAACAAAACAAACAACAACAAAGTTGCAGAGACTTAGCTGAGATAGATTTGAATTTGTTTAAAGTTGCTACAGGCATTTTATCCCAACACCTAACATCCGTTTCCAGTGAAACATTTTATCAAGATATTCATCCACTGAATGTGAGAAGTGACAAAAGTTATCCTCATACAAGTTGTTAGGTGATAAATGTTAGGTACACTTGGCTTTTGTTGTTTTGTTTTATGCATAATTACGAACTATCTACAAAGATTATAAGATTTTTATCAAAGAATGATTACATTTTTTTCCCTGTAAACCTCTGAAAAACCTTGCCTTGGTTGGAGAAATTTGAGAGAATGAACTGGGTTTGTTCTAATCAAAACCACTGCTCTCATTTATGTGCATATTATTTGCTTTTCAAGTACAGTGAAGTCATGAAAAGCCAGTTACAATCATATTCATGCACCCAATAACATGTCTTTTCTTTCACCAGGAGGGAAAAATATATGATTTCCATCTGACAAAGTGATGTTCTGCAATTTCTTATTCTGAGACTGAAACAAACAAAAAAAAAAGGACATGAATCACAGAAAAATCCTCTATGGCATTTTTTAAAAAATGAAATAGTCTTAATTTCTTACGAAAGTAAAATCATAATTTCTGCTTCTCTCAGCCATCTGGAATTTTCATGTATAATATTCAGCTGTTTATCCCATGAAAGCTTGTATTGTCACAAGGGATTCCAGAATCCAGGTGTGATTTCAACAAATAGGTACTGTACTTGAGCTGATGGTGCAAACTACTAGAAATGTGGGTCAAGTCGTAGGAGAGCCTGCATTGTGGAGAGATAACACTGCAGGTTAATGACACATCATGAATGTCCCTTGGAAAGAAGGTGAAAAAGTTACTACATTAGCTTTAATCTTCTAAGGAATTAAGTTAACCTCCTCAAACTCTCTAAAATTAAAAAAAAAAAAAATACGCATAGGTGCTTACAGAAAGTGGTTTGAAGTTCAGCTTAAATATGAGTCCAAAATAAGTAGCACCTTTGTTTAGACAGAAGTCACACTTGTCAGCATAAATAGCTATAAGCTGTGGTAAGCAGAGCTCGTTTCATAGATAAAAGAAAATCTAAGGAAAAGTTGCCTAATCTATTTTGGCAAATTCAGCTACTTTAAAGTTAGTCAGAATTCCAGAGACTTTACCTGTAACCCCCAAAAAATTCTACTTTAAAGGAATCTTTCTTTTTCAAACTATCATTTGCTATTTAACTGGAACATCTAATGAAACTTTGAAAGTGGAACAGTGGAACTGAGCTGAATAACAAACTAAAATTTGCTTCTAGCAAAAAAAATTTTCTTTTTTCATCTTTCTTCTAACTTCTGTGTCTCTTGTACCTCGCAGTTCCCAAAGGACGGAAGATAATAGCCTTCAAAACACATTGTGTAGTGGGTAGGGTGCCTGTAATGTATAATTCAGCTCAAGACTCCTCTAATCCATATTATAAGAAATGGCACCTATATCATCTTACACAAGGAGCTAGAATTGTTTATTTATTGCAGAATCTTTTTTGCCCTATTTGTGCTAATTAGCGTGGGAGAAAACTTTGGAGAGAGTTATGAGGAGGTTGGACTCCCCAGGGTAGAAAGTTTATTTATGAAGTTACTCCAGCTCAGTGAGCAGAGTAATTCATGTCAAAGTTTCTGACTTAAGCCCAGTGAATTACAAACTTTGCTCCAGGAAATTATTTGAAACCTAGAGATCAGAGGAAGATTGTGACTAGGCAGCCGGTAAAGTACATATTCTCAAGAACCTTTTCCATTAAACAGCTGAGAAAATTAGAGTTCCAAAATTCCCTTTACATCTATCAGGTACAACTGAAGATCTTTTTGAAAACCTTTTCTAAATATAACCCTGCATTTCATGTCACATGACTAATTATCTGTCTCTTCAGTGACAGGCAAGTTCAATTTTACTCCTTAACAATATACGTTTCTTAATCTTAAAATGTTCACAATTTAAATGTCTGTGTGAGAAATTAGTACAGTGAACATATTCTGTGTATTTGCCTGTGTGATATTTCAGGATTAAAAACAACACCAGAATTTTATGGAAAAGCTTATCAGCTTTGAGCATCACCCAAATAATCATTATCTTTTTGTGTTCCAACCAGAACTATCAAATCAACATGATGGTACTTGAGGGAACCCTTTGGTTGTTACTCAAGTCATTTGATCCAATTTTTGTTGTCCTTCAGCAGCTGCTCCATGACACAGCACATTCTACTCCTGTATACCTTATATGCTGCAAAGGTGGGTAAGGCTCAAGAAGGTCTATGTCATTTAGGCTTGTCATTAAGGATCTTCATACTGTCAGTTGATTTCATTTTAATGAGCATATCAACACAATAATATTAAGAAACAATAAATGAAACTAATAGGTTACAGATTTAGAACTAACAAAAGACAGTTCTTCTCAGAATGGCTAGTTAGGAGTAACACTGATTTGCCTCATGGATTTATTTACCTGCATTAAAAAGGCAGATGGGTAAATCAGCAGGAGAAATATGAGATGTTAAACACTGAAGCATCCTTCTCATTTCCCTCTATCTATGTTATAAAAATATACAGCTGAGATAACCTTCCCAAGCTGTCTTTGCATTCAAGGGAGAAAGACAGGCATCTGCTCCAAGACAAGTTCCCACCAGCTCTGCTGACAACTCTGTTAACTGTGAAAAGAACCTCAGGTAATAAGTTCAGGCTGAAATGTGGATTTCCGCAGTCAGACAAACAAATTGCAACTCTTTTGTTTTTCCCTAGGAATTTGCCATTGAATCTGATCAGAGACAGGATACTGGGCCATGTGGATCTTTGATCTGACCCCTGCTACGTCTGTTCCTGATAATCACTTCACTATACATTCCCTCTGAAGTGGATCTAGAGATAGACAGAATTTCTGTCATTTATTTCATTAAGACATAGTTACACACACAAAAGACAACGTTTAACCTAAATTTGGCAAAACATTACCCAGATTTTAGCACTTCTGACTCTTGTGACGTAAATTGCTGGGCCAATTGGCACATGCTCTACCTAAACAGTGCTTGTGTGAAACAGAACACAAGAAATGCTTCAACAGGCTCAACAGGAATTTGTGCTTCAGCAAAACACTCTGGCTTTTAGTTTTCTTCTTAGTACAATTCAGGATATAAATCCTAACTAGTTAAGCTCTTCACTGTGCAAGTCACCTCAAATGCTGCTTTTCCAACTATGAGCACTGGAACACTAATACAAATCTATGAATATTGGAAAACATATTCTCAACTCAAACCTTGAACCAGAAAGAACAGAGAATAGACCAAATTCATCAAGGCAAAAGTCCAGTGCCCTGCCTGGATGTTTCCCAAGAAATGGAAGTATAGTGAAGAGAAATCTTGTGCCTCTGGAGAAGACTTTTCTTTTGTTTTCTGAACAATTACTATCATTTTAATCTTACATTAGTTGTTTCATTTTGTGAGGTATTAATTACGATAGACCTCTGTGCAGGGTGATGTGTGGCTGCGGTGAGAGAGAGCTATACTGAAATTTTCCAATTTGCAAATGCTGGCTTTGCTAAACCATTCATTCTCAAAGCACAGATTGTGTTCACATGCTCTATTTGTTTTGATAAGAATCAATCTTTTCTGTTCTTCTTTTAATTTAAATTGTTGATTTTGAGTGATTTGAGAAAAGGGAATTTTCCTTTTTTTTTTTTTTTTTTTTTTTTTTAGCCATTTACCACCAATACCTACAAAAATCAGTGCAAGGATAAAATCAGTAAGTGGGATAGTATAGCCGTTTACCTGCTGGAGTCTTTTTTCTTCCCAGGTTTTCACACACCACAGCAGCTAGAGGTCTCTAAGTATCCAAACAGACCAGACAGATGATGCTTTAACATTGTGTCTGCTTTTTTTCCTGTTAAAATTAAATCTCAAGTGTGGCATCTCTTTTCTTCATCTTCTGAAATATACATCTGTGATCTAGGTAAATCTAGCCTACATCTAGAATGACTCATGTGCTAAGCATATTAATGTCTTTGATACTTCAGCTGTTACAGAAATAGAGTAAAAGGAGTAATTGCAACTTCTGTGCTATACCATTTATAGATGTTTCCATTGTTTCTCACTGAAGCTGTAGATATTGGTTTTGTGCACAGCTCACTGCTTTTGTGCAGTAATAATGTACTCACTACACTGCATTCCAGTTAATTTGAATGGCCTTCATTGAAACTGGTTTCCTTCAGATCCTATGTTCAAAAGTTACAGTGATGTTCAATATATAAACTCTGGGCATCTCTCAGATAGCTAATGAACCAGGCAGGATTTTCAAGGGCAGTCATCCAGTATTCCAACCACAGAAGCCAGGTGCACATGCAATTCAGGTGCTTTGATTCCCCAGGAATACTATTAAGAGCACTAGCAGTTTTTCATGAATGCTGACAATGGAATTTCACTCCCACTCTTGAACCATGCTTTCTCCAGTCTCTTGACATCCAAGATATTCAGAACTAGACTAAACCCTTTGCTTCTGAGGCAGCTTTCTCCCTGGTGCACTCTGGCCTCTGAGCTTCCATGCTCAGTTGGTACCCAGGCAGAGAGACTCAGCTCTGCCCTGCATGCTGGCTCCTCCATGGCTGATTGCATTAGGGCCATTGTCAGAGCACAGACAGGAGGTGGGCAGTGTTCAAGGATCTCCTCTCTGCACAAACATGGCTGCAAGAGCACAGTCACCCTGGGGACTGGTGATTCTGAGACGTGCAATTTTTTTCTATGAATCTTCAAAAACCTAAGGAAAATCATACACTTAAAAAGCTAACCTCTTGACACAATATATTTAAGACAACCTCTAACCATAAAAGTACTGAAAGAATGCACTGTTATTCTCATTCTTATCATGTGTCTATGATCTAGCATACACATTTTAAGTGCATTCTGTAAAAGTGTAATTTTTTCTTCCCCTTAGCTCCTCCTCAGATTCCTTTCTGCTATGAGACACCCAGAAAGCAGTAAACTCCATGCAGAAAGTTTTTACTTGCCTGGGAATTCACATTGCTAGTATTTTTGATGCTAATTTATCACCTTCATTCCTTTCTCTGACCTGCAACTTGTTTGCTGCATCCACCTGCTGAGGGCTTGTAGAACATACTACTTTTTCTACAGGACAGATGTGCTCCAGAAGGTCCTCAGAACTAATATAAATTTTTTTCTTGTTAGTATATACTTAAGTTTCAATAAACATAAGCCAGACCTTGTATTACTGCAGTTCTGTTACAGAAAAACCATAATTACTATTCAATTTTAAACATGTTAAAAGAGATATAGCTATTCTCAGATTATGTGTGCAACTCCAAAGATTCAATAAAGACTTGTACAGATAAGTACAAAAAAAGAACAAAACTCTATGGTAGGAGGGATTTTATCTGGAATGTTGTTCTATATTTTCATGTAACTTATTAAGTACCATATCAAAAATGGCAACATATTTTTTCTGTTGGACATAAACCTTTTCACAGAGATAGAGGAATTCAGCCTTGAATTGAAAGAAGAGATGATCATTGAGAATTTCACAATGAAATCTTTCAGAAACCATAAGCTTTATTTAGGCTTTTCTAAGTAAGAAAATGCTGACAGGAATGTTATATTCATATGTAGTAAGTACTGTTATCGTTTCTTCATTGTTTCTATCACTGCTAGGAACACAAAAATAAATCTGAGTATGATTTAATGCCTTTGGGGCAGATAGTCATTAGAAACACTTTTTCTGGATGTGCAACTTACTGGAAAAAATCTGTTTAATTAAATAAATCCATAAAAATTAAGCATATCTTTCAGTTAGGCCACAAAGAAAATTTTCTACATTTGTATTCTTTTCTGCTCTTCTCCCTTGATTAGTTATCCACTAGACTTATATTCCTACTCTTTTCCTCCTTCTGTTAATCTTTTTTTCCAGACTTCATTGGCAAAGCATAATTCAGATTTCCATTAGCTGCAGGAACTGCTAAGACTCTGATTTTCTGTCAATTTAGAATGCATGCACTCTTCCCTGGTCAAAATCTGCTATGCTAAGTATGCTCCCAGTACTTCACTAGGGCATTACATTATCTGTCTTCCATCAGAGCTGAACTCAGGGATTTTTGTGTCAACAAACCAAACCAAATATCATGCAGCTGTCTTGCCTAACAGCCTTGCTCAATAGGGAGCCTGGCAAGCTCGCTTTGGCTGAAATAGCCATCCTAAGATCAGCACACAGTTTCAGACATGCAGACAGGCAGAAAAGTGAGCTCAAGCAACAAAACACTGAATGACTCACAGTCTTGAGACAAAATTTCATGGTTAATGATGCAGACAGATTTTATTTCTCCTACAGTATAACAGTCACTCATCTAGTTTAGGCCAAATGCATAGTATGTATATTAATTAAATGAAGAGCTGATAAAGTTTGGTAATAGAAGGAACTTGCTCATTTTCTTTTCTTTTTCCTTCTTAAATGGAATGTGGGGACATTGTTCTTTATCAACCTAATTTCGTCTTATGTTTGTTTGTTTATTACTATCCAGACAGACATAAAAAATATAGGCTTTGGGCACTTCAGTTATAATGACTGTGCTATTGAATTTTTTATTATTCTACACTGTCTTCTAACCATTAATGACTTTTAGACTACAAGTTGGCAGGATCTGTACAGTTGCTTGCTGATGTGACTTATAGCTTGTTTTTATTCTAAAGAATGTTAAAAATTTTACAATTAATGATCATTACAGTACATGTTATTCTGTAAAAGACAGTAACCTGTATCCTCCACGAAGCATCTTTTTGGATAGTGCAAGGAACAAGTTACTGAGAATGAAAATATTTGATAGTTAAGTTCTGTCACTGTCAATGTGATGTTAGGAGTCCTGAAAAAAAAACACCTAGGGTGATATTTTCAAATTATTTCTCCTCTACGTTAAAGGTCTAAAATATTTTATGCATTTCTTAAAAAAAAACGTCTTTTCATAATGACATGGAAATTAAAATCATTGCAAATCATTAATATACTCCTTAGGTTGTTGTACCCAAAAATTAAATATGAGGTCTGGACTCAAATAGACCATTTTGGAAATTCTGCTTTTAGTATAAAACAAAATCTAAAGCCAAAATACATTTTTTTTTGTTTAGGAGAGTAACTACAGACTTAGAAGCATATATGTGGTGACTATTTTTGAAAATATTACATTATTTAACCATATATAATTTTGAGACACAGTGCATATCAGTGAAGTACAATCAATATCTAGAAATCCAAATATGAATCTCAATGAAAAGTATCTAGTAGACTGTGTGTTTGCTCATTCACATATTATTTAAAATAATACCTTACACTTGCCCTGGAATGGGTGTGCCATGATCTTTGAATCATTAATAAATTATTATTAACTCATTATTCATCAAAATGTTTAAGTTTAAACTCCTATTTCTGGCCTACTGAAACATTCAATTTTATAAGTATTCCTTCATCCATTTCTTCAAGTGGCAAATTCTTAAGCAATAGGTACACCACTTTATTTCTGCCACATTTTTGTAAAGTAGCTTACTTCTGTTCTGTTACAGAGATTCTTTCCCTTCTGATCATATGTCCAATTATGGGTTTTGACAAGTTTCAAAATGTTGAAAATGAGAAGTGGCACCTCCACTGTTTATTCAGGTAAACAGTTTTCAAAATGATCTAAATAGAATTGAAGATCTTGAGACTCTTCTGCGGTAGTGAAAATAACAAATTCAGGGGTTGGTTCCAGTATTTTTTGCTCATGGTGGGAAATGGCTTGCCTGACAAGTTAATATTTCTTGCCATTTCCTTGAATGATCAAATTCAAAATCCTACATAAGACTGAACATCTGCTTATCCATGAAAACCCTTTCTCATTCATCCATGCAGGCTGGATGAATATCACTTCTGAACTTTCTCTCACCATGAAGGAGCTGTGGAAAGTCATTAAGGCTTTTATGCCCTGCTTGAAAAATATGCTTTAGATAAATATAAGCAGCAGAGCTTTACATGTGAAAAATGGAGTAACTTTCTACAGCCACTCCAAAATAGATCTCAGTACTGAGCACTCTTTTCTTATTTTAGTATCTACTGTCACAGTAATAACTATTTTTGAGAGAATACATTCACACAATAGCTTTACAAATTCAGAATACTATAAGCATTATAATAATTATAAATAATTTTAAATTATAATTATAAATAATAATTTATAAAAATTATAAATACTAAGTTATTAATAGTAGAAGCAGTTAAAATTATGATCTCCTTTCATTAGTAAGGGTGTCAAATTTGTCTAAACAGTTGTGCCTAATTAGCTTCACTGACAGAACGGGAGTCTTCTAAACAGCAGGAAAGGATCCCAAAAATTAAACTCAAGCTAGACTGCAGAATACTCTCCTCCAGCTTCTCTCCCTCCATCATTTGTAGTGTTTTTCTTCTGCACGAAGTAGGGTAGGGCTGCCACTGCGCTATCTAATGAGTCAGTGAAGATTTTGTTCAAAAGAATCAGTGAAAGAGTTCATATAGGCATCGTTTAGGATTTTACTTCAGCATCTTTACAGGATTTCTTTCCTGTTCAGATGTGACCAAGTAGTCTGAGGATTTTGATACCTGAAGGATCAAGTAATTACACTCACTATTTGAAGGTTAAATTGAGATTGTATTTCTGAAATAGACTGGCTTTATAGAACACACTACAGCAAATAAAAACATTCTCGTCACAGCTGACAAACAGAATTGTATACTAGTAACACTCTTATAAACATTCACTGATTAGTCCTGATCAAATACTTGCTTTGTTTTGTACATGAGTTATCACGTTCACATTTGAGAAAGAACTTAAGCATACTCCCATTCTACCTAAGCCTATATGAGATAAGAAGTTAATGTAAATTAATGATA
This sequence comes from Numida meleagris, assembly GCF_002078875.1. Lineage (NCBI taxonomy): Eukaryota > Metazoa > Chordata > Aves > Galliformes > Numididae > Numida > Numida meleagris. Next base: position 33,116,481 of record NC_034414.1, on the reverse strand, counting down.
CATTTTAGTGATTTTTGCAAGATGTTGTCAGAATGCTCTAAGATAACAAAGTATAGACAGATAGACTTTTCTGACCTTTATTTTCCTTTCCTTCATCAATATTCAATTCACTTCTAGTAAAAGAAAAACAACAAACAACAAGAAAAGTATAGAAACAAAAATTCACAGAATATTGCTCATTCTATTTATCTAACATTTTTCTAAATTTTTCACACATACATAATGAGAATTATTAAGAACTTCAAACATTTTATCATTTTTTAACCATCCACTCTATACCAAATTTTCAAAATGCTGAAGTAGGAAATAATCATCTCTGTATTTGCATGCTACATTTTTATTTTTTAACAGAACAGGAAGCAAGAATAAAATCTGACAAAAAATGCAGCATTTATACAATGTATGTGTCCTGCCTAATCATTTTGAACAGTAAAGATTGTGAGGGCTTTACAGCATCAGAAAAGAAATTTTTATGATAAAATTACTATTCTGTGAACAAGTCTGTGCTCTTAAGTCAGACATTTTTTATTGTAAGATATCACTAACAAACAGCTCCAAAACCTATTCTTATTATGCAGCTCATATAGTACAAGACACTTCACTGAACAGCTAAAGACATTCTCAATGGAAATCTGTAACCATTAAGTCATTTTTAAAAGAAGAAAAATATTCACGAGTATTACTTGTTTACTAGTCACTAGGTAATTTCTGTGTATATACTAGGGACGGAGGTGATTTGGGCCAGGCTTCCACATGGTCAATTTCCTATAAATACATGCTTCAACAATCATTAGCAGTCTCTGCCCTATATAAGCCTGACATGAAAACTGTCTCATTCAGTGCAACAGCTATTTTTAACCATTCCATACAGACTCCTCAGCCATGCAGATCTCCAGTTTCTGCAGCATTCTTACCTTACCAGAAAGCTAGACTTCAGGCAGCAGTCTTAACACTGCTTCTGACTGCTTCCCACAAATTACATATTTCTGGGACAATAGAAAGCAATGGTGGTTGAATGTTAAAAGTGAAATCAGTCCACATGGCCATCTTAGGATTTCTGGTGGCTCTGCAGATGGACTAATAGAGGTATTAAATCTTCAAAATCTTTCCGATAAATATGATTTTGATCATCTCATTTGTATTAAAGAATGGTAACTTTCTTTGTGCTATCCTAAAAATATGGATGTGAAAATGGAAAGACAAGATCTTACACTGGTCATACTTGGAACATTCAATATCCACTGAACTGCCCTATTTAAATCCTAAGTTCCTTGAATCTTGAACTATTTCTATTCATTTTGTTCAATATTTGGCATATGTGGAGGCATTCAAGGCCAGGTTGCATGGGGCCCTGGGCAGCTTGATCTGGTTGATGGCAGCCCTGCCCACAGCAGGAGGTTGGAGCTCCTTGATCTTTAAAGTTCCTTCCAACCCAAGATGTTCTATGATTCTATGATCCTATGTGCTGGTGTTTTGTAAAAACAGTTCATGAAAACTACTCTCAGGAAGTGTCAGAATAATGTAAAAACAACTAGAAGGCTGTTATTGATATGCTGGTAAAGATTAGCCCTGACATAGGGAAAGTATATATTGCAAATCTCAGTTAAAAAATTCTATTCTCAGCTTCAAGATCTGGCTGATGAACAAACCTTACTATCTTCACAATGTGAAACTGAAACTTAAGACCATAAATACAACTGTGACACTCACCAGACCATATTTATACTTAATTGCTTGTTAATTAAAAATAATTGCAATTCAAATTCGAGAATTTTCCTTAGGATGCTGAATTGCAAAATATGCGCAGAAAGATACCATGGGGAATATTCCAACACAGCATAAATCTGGAAAACTGTAACTTACCAATAAATTAACTTATTTGCTATGTCAGCACAGTAAAAGCAGTGACAAGTAACAAAGGGAGGTCCAGCTGGTGACATGAGAAGTTTCTGGTTTTAATAACTTAACAAGTGACTCTGAGGATCTGCACCAGTAGTAGAAATAAGCTCACATTCCCAAAACTCAAAGGGTCTTCCTGTAGATCTTTTACATATCTACACAAATACCATTTACAAGCTATGATTTTTAGTTACTGTATTTCTGAGATAAATGTCACAAAACTCAATTAAAGAAATTTCATAAGTCAAAGTTGAGAAAAAAACTGCCTGAATTTCTACACTATCAAGGCCCTCACTGGCGGTCTTTAAAACTTTTCTGAATGTTTTGGATGCTGTTTGTGGGATAATGCTGCTCTCTTTAACAAAGTCTACAAACTGCATTGAAATTGATCATGCTTGTTACATGTGTCATGCTACCCTTGAGAGACAGTCTACTCAGACATGGCATTTAAGTTCTAATTTTAAAATGGAACTGAATTCAACGAGGAGCATAGGGAACACGTACCATGGAGTTTCAGAGATTCCTGAACCAAGAAGTGGGGCTTGTTCAGTTAAATTCAGTGCTGCGTGCCTGCAGTTGGACCACGGGTCCAGAGCTAGGGTGAGTTCTGATTTGTTCTCCTATGCAGACAGATGTGACCATAATTTGCAATTTAAGGGCAATTTAGCACTTAAAGGTCCAGAATTTACATATCCCTCTTTCAGCTGTAAGATCAGACCTGGCACACATACCTAAGACACAACTGCTATTAGGCAGTTAATTAAATTAACTAATTAAAAACTATTAAATTTTATAAAAAACACCTCCACTTCTTCCCCCAAAACAGAAACTAAGAGAAATAGATTAATTACATTCTATTTGAGATTATTCAGACCCATGCCAGCCCCTGGACAAAATCCTAACTAACATATTGTAAGCTGTCCTTGGAGGCAGGGCACTTTTTGCTCCTTTTCTGAGGCCGAGCTACTGCTCAGGATTTATTACAAAAGCAAAAAGTGATCCATCATCTCTAAAGTAACAGAACACCTCTCTTGAAGAGGGCTTCAGACCTCCCAGATATTTGTATGAATGGCATCAGCAATGGATTAGCTACTACTATAGGTAGAGAGGCATCATTGCATGCTCTGTAGGTGACGTTACCATAGGATATGAATCAATAGCGACGACCTGCTTGGCTTCTAAGCTATTCAGGTTTCAATTAGCATTAGTATTATTTTCTACAAATTCCACTGTTCATTAGCAAGACTTGACAGTCCTGACAGCTGGTGCTTTGGAGCACTCCTGTATAGTATTCCTAAGTGACCTTGATGAACTTTTTAATCACTTTAGCTCTGCTTTGAAGAACAGATTGTCCATGCTGAATTTATAACCCACACTGCTGCTGAGGCAGCTTTCTTGGCCAGCTTCTGTTTCCCAGTTTCTGAACATCTGCTGCTAGGAAAATTAAAGTCATCACCTGCATACTGGGTGAACTTAGCAATAACAAAGTTCATATGAACTTAATTTACCTCATTTCCCATGTAATATATTGAGATGTATATGTATTTTTTGAAAGTGAATATTTTTTTTAATTATAGCACTGTGTTACAAAATGAATGTAACTAAATTTTGATCTTGTAAATGCAAAATCAGCAATCTCTGAAACTGTTACAGAAACTTTTGCTATCATGTCCTAGGGAAAAAAAAAAGAAAAAAGAAAAGAAAAAAAAAGGAAAGTTTGGTTTCTTTACAATCTTAATGTTTTAACTTCAGTGTTACTGCTTCCACGCCAACTGGCAGAATCCCGCCCTACAATCCTGTACTCCATCCCAACTGCCAGCCTCATATTTGTCTGTCTTTATATGGTCACAATTTGTGGACTACTGCCAGACCATCAGCAGTCACTTCTCTCCTTTGTTTTCCCAGTATATGCTAAGCACTCATAAGTCACATCAACTAGAATTGAGGCAAAGCAACAAATTGAACAAATAATTCTAATTGCCAGCAGGGAGAGCAGAGACCTGTTTATAATTGCTGTTTGCTGAGTACATGGATGTCAATATGACTAACTTCAAAGCAATTATGTTGTAGCTTCTGACAGGTGTGACACAAATTTATTGACGTTAGCACAACTACTCTGGTCAACCTTGGAAAGTCCATGTCAGCATTTAGTACTGTGGCCTTGTACTTACCCTTGAACTCCCTGATCTTCCTTGAAAAACAGAACTTCAACCATGTTCACTCATTCTCCCAAATACATCTCTGGTCTGATTTCATTGACTTTTTATATCTCTTTTTCAGAATGATTGTTGACAGAAACTTTTGAAGACTGCTGTGCTTTATAAACCGTTTTTTGATGTCTAAAATGGAGCCTGGGTTGGCCTGAAAAGTGATCACTGCACTATCATTAATCACCCATGCAAAGTATCCCCCACTTTCTTAAACCCAAAAGGAATAAAATTTGAGCGTTTATTCAGTTATTAATTTTCCTCTTTTACAAAGCTGACTTTTTCATACCAAAGCTTCAGCTGCATCCATATGAGCCTCTTCAGCCTGGAAATCCTGCAGTCTTCACGGCCAGCCATAGACTTTCTATGCAGTCTAATCTGAGTAAACAAGACTGCATACCTTCAGGGTCAAAGCTCTCTACTATTTGGCCTCAAAGTTTTCTAGTACTATGAACACAGCTCTATGTACAGAAGACACACACTGACCACATTTAGAAGTAGATTTGGGTTCTCATTGTATTTATGTATTTTTTGACAAATATTCTAAATCAGTCCATCTCCACCTTGAGCAAAAACCTAAATAGAATGGGAAACAAAGAGAAAATATAGCAACAATATTAGAATTAAAAATAAAAATACTTCCTGCTCCTTATAGTTACCCACATTTATTTCAAGTACTAGTTTCTTTCACAAGCTTTTCTTCTTTCTGTTCACAAATGTTTACAAATAAATTTCTTCAAGAGTTATCTTTATAAATAGCAGCTCAATAATTTTTATGTGACATTTTCATTTCGGTTGATTAATGTCTTTTTTTTTCTAATGTCTCAACATTTCTTCATAAATCTCCCACACAGTATCTAGGAGATTTGATTAGTTATGGCCATTGCACAGTGCCATTTCCATTCTCTGACCACATGTTAAGCTCTGAAAGCTTAAGCATTTGTAAACAACAGAATTTTGCTGACTTGCAAATGAAGATAATGATTTGGGTACCAAGCTAGAACATTTCAAGTGGGACCATTTGATAAAAATCACTGTATAGCCCATCTTAAAAATCAAGCACTACAACTGCAGCCTAACTTGGCACTAAAACTAAGAGAAATAATAGTGTGCACTTCCTAAAATTTATCACTAAGCTTCTACATACATTCACTTCAGGAAAATTCAGTTAACTGAATGTCAGTGAAAAAAGTCCTTCAAACAGAGACATAAACTCGACTGGAATAAACTCATTTTTCTTGCAGGGAATTGTTTGAAGAATATTTGTTATTTCTTTGCCAAGTTCTGATATTTATTGACCTTTGGGTGAATGTAAAGTAGACCGCAGTTATCACTGCAGTCTTGCCATACATTTTAGACTACAAGAATTTAAAAAAAAAAAAAAAAAAGTGATAGATAATCACCAAACACATTTTGTGCTCTAAATTATGAAAAAAAAAAATGATTAGGACTTCTAGTCAAAATCAAAGTCTGATTTTTTCTCTCTGCTGTTCAGAATGCACCAGGACTAACAATGTTCTGATAACTTCTAACAAAAATCACATTCTGATAAAAATGATTATTAAATTATGTTGGAAATTTTAGCAAAGGCAATTAAATTATCCCATTTCTAGCAGATGCAAAATAAATTTCTGTTGTCCAGAGAATGTGGTAAGTGACTTAAGTGAAATATTTGCCTTACACAGCAGTCTTTCATGGCATGCTATAACTAGTAATCTACCCAGGATCAGAGCCAAAGAGGGATTAACCCATCACAGAAAGACATTCTATTTTAGGATGCAGGCACAAATGCCTGCTGACTGAACACACTGAGCTTTGTGCAATACGCCACTGCAGTTTGCTGCTTGATGAAAAAGAATGCTATAATTTATCTTAAGCTTATAATACTGTGTTGATGCACCACACCTGTCAAAATGGTGTTAGCATTGTAGACTGGTAAATAGGATGCATCTTCAAAAACCCTTCTTTGGTGACTCCTGCAGTGTGAAAAAAACACACCTATGGATTTGCAGCAGCATTCTTTCACTGTAAGAATCAGTTCCTTCCTACCATTGCAGAAGATCCCCCATTTACCACAAGAATACATGCCTGCCAGCTGAACAAATATTTTATTCCTTTATTACAATGACTATTAAGCCACTACAAATGACTGTAGTCCCCAGAGAACTATGCTTTAATCATTGTTCTAGAATAGACAAATCTGATAGAGGGATTGGAAAATATTTTTCTGCCAGGGGTATGTATAACCCTTTTTGAACTATTTTCTGTAGCAATTACAGGATGCTTCTGTCTAGTTCTCTACAACCTTTGATAACACCATGACCTTAATTTATGGTCACAAGAGATTCTCTCTACAAAGCAGGTTTAAAAGTTTATAAGGCCAAGCTACCCTGCAAGTATCCCCAACCCCTCCATTCTAAGAGTTTATTTGACAAGACATAGTTTTCCCGTTTATTTATGTCTTATTCAAAGGTATGTAATTCAGGAGCTTCATATGTGTCCATGTGCTATCAGACTGCAATCATTTCCTTTGGATTGCTTCATATTTGCGTGAGTCAAAGGGTCTGACATAACACTGCAGTGGTTCAAAAACACTGTTGAACTATCAAGGGAAGTGCTCATAGTGGGAGAGGAACTATATAACTAAAATTATAGGTATGTTACCTTACAGACCTTTTAATAAACATTCTTCACATGATAAATAAAGGGATATGATTTTCAGACACAAAAATCAGCTTGATACTAAAGTGCTTCAGGTTACTTTGTGCAGTAGACATCCTTTTTGATTTATTTAGGTTATACTTTGCTATTATTGATTTTAAAGCAGAGTGTAGAGAGCTCTATGGCATTTGAATGATCAATCGAGATCTCCATCTGCTATAATTTTTCTGCACTTAGCTAACATTTTAAACGAGCTGAAAAGAAGACATTATCTGGATTTGTATAATAAAATAGGTATGGAAATCAATAAGACCATTTTCATATGCTTTTAACTATTCTTTTATAAATTTAATTTACTTTCTATAGGAATTTTTTTCATCTAATGCAGTTGAGGTATGAACAGCTACTTCCTATTTTGCTTTGTCTTCATGAAAAAATGTGTAGTACTGTCTTATTTACTGCACATCAGTTGGTCTCTGTTCTGAAAACACAATTAATCACTTCCTTGTATAGTTCTTCTATTTGTATAGCTTTTGTAGCTCTTTACAAATATTACTGAGCTTTGTACCACTGTAGTGAGCTGGTATTCTTAGATCCAGATACACGAATTCAAAATTCTGTGCAAATTTGGATACATAGTTTTTTAAAAATGTACAAAGACTTTATCAATAAATGCAATCATTTGTATACAAAACACACATTTTTGCTTCTAAATGAAGTTTTAAACAACTTACGTCTTCAGAAATGAATAATCACATGTGGACACCCAAAGTTACTTTAAACAAAAACTATGTAACAGAGTCAAGGATAGAACCCAATTCTCCAGAGTGACTCTTTTGTTCTTTTTGGGGGGGAGGAAATAGGGAGAGGGGGCCAGGCTGGGGAAGGGGTGCTTATCATTCCCACTCTAAATATCTCTCAAATTCTCCAACAAAAAGAACAGTTATCCAAAAGAGAGCAAACTAATTCAGCCACAGAAGAGATATACCTGGTGCACTGAAGTTGGCATTGCTGAGGGGAAAGTGGTGTGTGATCATGTCATTTTAGATTAGAGATCCATAGGTTTCAGGACTCGAAGGGCCCATCTTGATCATCCAGTCTGACAACCTGTATAGGAGCAGTCCATGGGAACAGCCCAGGTTGAATCTCCTTTCACAACGCATAAGTACAAAGGTAGAGAATTAAAAATGTGTGGGCAACTGCCATTCTGACAATCCACAATTTAGAATGCATGTTTTTGCAATGCATTCATTTTACAGGAGAGAAGGAAGGGTAGAACTGTTTCATGTTTAATTCTTAGATGTTGGCTTCTGAAGCAATCAGAATTATCTATAAATATTCTCCTGAATCAATTTCCTTCCCTCTGGGGTGTGTAGAATAATGGCTTTGCAGTGTGCCAGTGAAGTGACCAAATTGTCTTCCTACAGGAGATGCCAAGAAGCGGATTCTGGAAGCACTGCACAAAACAAAAACATATCATTCGGGGGGAAGTGAGTGAGGCTGGGTAATGGGATACAGGGGCCAGGCTTACAGATAGTGAAAAGAGGGGTGAAAATAGAAGTGGATTTAGGGGTTTGTTGTACCTTATTCTCCACATGCTGTCATTACTGTGTTTGCAGTCTGTAGAATGTGTTTCTTGGAATTATGCCCACTTCATACTATCTTCATGACTTTTTGTTTTTTCTTTTTTCTTTTACTAATAGACTGAGTGCTGTTTCTAAGTCACTTTTCAATTTTAGGGGCAAATACCTATGTCACTACGACATTTATAAATGAGGGAGCTTGGCTAGTTTTGCCTAGGGAGGTATCTGAAAGACATTGCTGCCGTGTTGATAGTTTGTAACTAACAAGAAGTAAAACCTGTAATTTCTCTGTATGTATTAAATATCAAAACTCAGTGTCATTGACTCATAATTATAGGGAAGACAGTACTCAGCACAAGGCAGGAGAAATCCCTTCTGCTCTTCAGCTGCAGAAGCTGGTACACTGGGGTTTTGCACCCCAGATGGAAGGTAGGAGATCACATGAGATGTGCACTGAGCTCCCATTTGGTTAATCATATGCTTCTCCTCTCAGTCTTGTAAGGAGTCTGTTTGCCACTGCATTCTTTCCTCTAGATGTATGCTTTCTATAAGACATAGTCACAATATTAAAAACTTGCATTTGTGGTCCAAATTCTGCTTTCAAGCATATTTGAATAAATCTGGAATTCAATAGCTAGATATTTTTTGGATCTGAGTGTGTGCACAATCTATTTCTCTCATCCATACATCCTTTAATCCAATCAGCCAAGATGTTTAATGCCAACTGTGTACATTTGCTTTGTAAAATGAAATGAAAATGGCAAGCACACAAGCCCTAGTACTTCAAATATCATTTTACCCACAGCCATCGTGCAGTAAATGCTGTTGAAGTAACAGAGTTGCACTTGGAGGATGGGGTACAGTGCTGCCTGAATGTTCCTTACCTAAGAAGGGAAGAAATCTTTCTTGCTGCTGTTCATGTGACAGCAGAGCCGGAGGGACCAATTCAAACTTGAGATAATTTAAGCTGAAATGATCAATACCCTAGAGCTTGCTATGTTCCGAATGATTAGGCCAAGTGGCAGTATCACATATTCTGAGCTTGTTTTGCAAACCACTGTGTAGTCACTAATTCTGTTAGGGAGAGCGTATTTCCTACTCTTCATCCATTTCAGTGGATAAGCCCATGCTAATGAATTTGACATTCAGCCTTCAGAGATGGAATGGCTAGTGATATACAGAAAAACCTTTTCTGATAACATGCAAGAATGCATTCCACAAATCTGTCATAAGAGATAATATTTATTTTTAATCCAAATATGAAATGTCTTTATCATCAATAAGTGAATTTTTAAAGCCAATATTAGTTCCTGGCATACAAATTCTTTAAGGGTGCAATGAACACAAAGCTGTGGACTGTAGGCTTAGGGGCACATCTGTCCTCACACAACATTATTCAAGACTGGGTTCTTTTCCAGTCATCACCTTAGCATGCATCTAAAAGTCACTGTGTCACTGGTTCTGGCTGCCCCTCTTAGAGCAATGTGCAGAAATGTTCCTTGGGTTCTTTGGATTCTGAGTGATGTGACAGTCAGTTTGGACTAAGCTTTTTCTAGGCATTAGATTATATTTTCTTTGATGCAGTTTTTTTGTTTGTTTTGTTTTGCTTCTTTGGTTTCATTTTCTCATTTGTTTGTTTTTAACTCTGGATTCTTCCTGTATGGAAAAACCTGATATGGAATAACTGAATTATATACGAATCAAAAAATCATAGAATTAGCTAGGTTGGAAAAGACCTACAAGATCATCCAGTCCAACCATCCACCTACCACCAATAACCTCACTAAACCATGACTCTCAACGCTATATCTAAATGTTTCTTGAACACCTCCAGGGACGGTGACTCAACCACCTCCCTGGGCAGCCCATTCCAGCGCCTGACCACTCTTTCAGAAAAGTAGTATTTCCTAATGTCCAGCCTAAATCTTCCCTGGTGCAACTTGAGGCCA